>NC_052120.1:7046123-7068272 GCF_012273895.1 Zerene cesonia | reverse complement strand
GACAGATTCGAAATTCAAATGTAATATTTTTTTATAATTAAGTGTAACAGTATTTATGGCCAGACTAAGTATAATGTACTTATAAAAAGTTATAACATTTATAACATGGCCCTGGAATTCGTACAAAATAAAAGAATAGATAATTCTGATTGCTTTGTACGCAAATATTCGGAATTTTGTAACCATAGTAACTGTACTTGGAGATTAAATGACTGTTTCTCTATATCTCTTTTGATTGGGTGCTTGAGACGTCAATAGCATCTCAGTTTTTTGAAATGATGCCTTACAAGTGGGGAAATACTTCGGGGGTCTTTTTTAAACGTTTTTTATACCAGTTATAACTGATTCATCATTATGACCTTCAAAACTACTTCTTCAAATAAAACGTGATTGTTTTTTCTTATATGTTTTTCTTTTTTTAAAAACGGTTTGGTAAAACTTAAGAGCGATTAAGTTGGTATTTCCCCGCCATTCCTGTTGTAAATTATTATGATTTGTTTCTACAAGCAAACGATCGTTGACCGCGTATAGTGTTTGTGATTTTATGATTTTATTTACACGGGGATTTATTTTGTCATTTGTGATGGGTAATAATAAAATATAAATAAGTTTTAACCCAACTACCTAAAACGGCCGACTATTTCAATGAATTAATTAACATGTGATTTTTTAATGTTCTTATTAATTATTATACACTGATGACCTCTATTAAGGGGAAAAGGTCTAGGAAGGGTAAGGAAAAGGAAACAGACTTCCGGCTCTCACTCACCGTACAAAACACAGCAGTATGCTCCTATTTCACGCCGGTTTCCTGGGGCTGTCATACTTCCCCGTTGCGTACTGGTCCATATCGTGCCTAAGCGTGCTTGACTCTCACATAAATCGAAGCATACAGACATACAGACAGAACGAAAGACTTACTTTCCCATTCATAAGTAGGGATATACTATAATGTCCTGTTACGTACCTCATATATAAATAAGTCTTAATTTAATTACAGGTAAGAGCAGCCAAGTAAAACTGAAGCTTGGCTTGCCAATCTACGACAAGCAAGACTGCGTTGCGATGTTTAGGAATCTCAATGCTCTGTTGACCGATAAGCAGATATGTGCGGGCGGAACGTTTGCGGAAGACGCGTGTAAAGGCGATTCGGGAGGCCCACTCATGAGGCAGATACAGGGCGGCGCTTGGGAGTCGGTAGCCGTTGTGTCCTTCGGCAACGGCTGCGGTAGGGACGGCTGGCCCGGCGTCTATACTTCAGTGTCAAGTTACATAGACTGGATTAAGAACACAATGCGTAATACGAACACGTAGACAGTGATGCTCAGTAGTGAAATATATTGTAGTAACCGAATGGTAAACCAGTGAGCGTGATGTGATATGGTATGTGCTGGAGAAAACAAATAAATTCTGTTTTTTACTGATATACTGTTTGATTTTCGTACTTATCACTACTTTATACCAATGTTGCTGCAAAGTCATGACTGAAAAGGCATAGTCATATAGTAATAATGTAATGAAGACACAAATAAATCCTAAACTTTAAATATATGTAATACAATACGAAAGGATGTGCTAACTGATCTGAATAATGATATGTATTTCGTATACAATGTATTTAGTTATTCTAATAAAATTATCTATATTTAATATCACATGAGCTGTTTAATGAGATAAATATAAATTCAAACTTCGTATAAATTTACTTACGCTCGATTGACGTTGTGGGACTTGCTAAAAGTGGAGTGTCCTCCGCCCTTCTACAAAGATATTCAATTAATCGTTACGTATCATTTGCATAGGTGTCACTCGCAATCAAATTAAATGGAACGCTGACAATTCTATGCGCATAATTAAATCATTTACCCTTTCAAAGTTATGGGCGCCTGGTAATCTAAAATTTTATTTGGTTTACCCTTTTGTGAATAGCGTGTTGATTTTGCAGCTTCATACGCACAGTCAGACGTACATATTTAAAACATATCGACAAAGTCAATTGAAGAGTGCAATACATATAAATAAAACAAACTATAACGAAAAGTGCTACTAGTTTTTTATCACTTCGTAAATAGTTAGTTATATATAATATAATATTTACCTACAACTACAATTAAGTTCAATGTCTAACGATATGTTATTAAATATAATTATAATTGATATAAATTGGAAATTAAACAGATCTGCATATTAATCATATAAATTGGGTTAAATTTTGATTTATAATGCATAATTTTTTGTTCGATGAATATATCTTACTATCATCTCACTCCCCCTTCGCTGAATTTTTTTTCGTATTTTTTTTAACAATTATTAACCCAATGCAGAGATAAATCATAAAAAAATAATCATTAAATACTTTATGCTATTTTTTTGATATAAGTTGTATACCTAATACGAATTACTTGTATACATACTCGTAGGTACAAAGTCCGTATCAGAGATGATAAATTTTCACAAACATTTATATTGCTATTATTTATATTGTAATTTTTTGATAAAGAGAATAATGAATAATCATTGAATATCATCATAGTAAGCGGTTGTGTGTGTGTCTAAAAGACAGATATTTTTAAAATTCATAGTTTTGATGAAATTGGCAGTTAGTACCCAGACTTTTAGATGCTGATGACAAATTGAGATATCCTCTAGTTATATACGAATTAGATAAAAACTTTTACAAATGTGAACAGTAACATAAATAAGGATACTTAGAATAATCACAAAATTGCAAAAACAGATAGTAAATCAAAATATTGAATACATTCATTCATTTCTCAGCGAGATAACAAATTCCGCGAGGGGAAACTCCAATCGGAATCTAAAAATTACGGCAGTTTAAAAGTAGGCGGTATTTACATAAAACTACTATATCGGAAATGATATACGTTGAGTTCACCCCATTTGTTTGTTTTACGCGAAAAATATCGCATCGTGCAGATAAGTTTTTGTATTGAATAACACACGCTTTTACATAAAGTGTATAAATGTGTAAGTTGTCCCACTATTTTAAAACAAAAATTTCAGCGTAGTTACCACATATAATTGTGTACATTCTATGCATAGTCATTTTGGAAAAATAATTATATATGCGAGAAATTTGACACTACAATACCTCATCTCATGTTATAAATTATGTATCGATATTATGATGCAGCTAAGCAATCTATATTTAATTTGGGCGACAGCGATGTACCATTTCTGTCCTGCCTAAAAAGATATGCTGGTGAGTGGAAGTAGTTTTTAAATATTTATATATAAATTTCAAAGGTGCAACAACAATGTCTTTGATTTAAGAGAAAACTAACTCACTGCAAATTGCCTAGTCAACCAAAATTTTCATGAAAATGAGATGTTCCCTCACCATTAAAAATAACATATGATACAGTATAGTATTTTCTTGTGTTTGGTTTCACGCGAGTATTATACATTTAGTAGCGTGGTCACGGGGAGACCGTCTCCCCGTGACCACGCTCGCTGTAAAGTGTTCGAAACGTCGGGTTAATAATATAATGAATAAATCGCGTTTAAAATCCGTTGAAAAGTTTTTAATTTCTATATGATACAGTATATAATATCAAAATATCATAATACAAAATAAAATATATAAAAATTGTATTTAGTTAGCTGTGTTTCAGAGATAACATTATTACAATTAGAAGTGGTTGCCTTTAATTATGACAGCATTAAGTCGATAATTGACATTTCAAAACGCTTCCGATCCATGCTACCTGTATATGTCGTGTTCGTGACCCCTATATATAAAACAAATAATTATTTTAGCTTACCACTTTTCAATTTACGTTTATCACACAAGTTCCAGTACGCTGGCACTGACATTGCAAAATGTATGCAATTTAACAGTGCACGAATAAAGAGTCCTTGAGAATGGTTTTACATCGTGTACAATGATAGCATGATTATAATAACCCTTGTTAGTTAATACACGCGAACTTTCATGCTTTTTACATTTAATGTAGATATTATTTTTCAACAATTGCGATTATAATCGAGTGATATATAAATTGTATTGCATTGGGCGATGGGATTTGATTCGACGAAGGATACGCATCATGTTATATAAATTAATTGTTTCCTTTTTATTTTTTTTCTGTTTTGTTATTAATAGTACTACCGCTGAAGATGAGGAAGTAAGTTTATATTTGAAGTTATTTTGCACTTTTACGCTAAAACTTTATGGTTATTTTTATCGTATCTATAGAAATGTATTTCTTAAGAAGAATGCTAAAATACTGTATATTTAAATTACGTCATTGATTAATTAGCAGAATCAATAAAAGATCAGGCATAAAAACATAAACATTTATATTTTTCACAGGAAGATTGTGCTATAGTATTTAGCGATGTCATGGAAGATTGTGACGGTATTAATAACGAATATTTAAAAATGCCCACAATGACCCTAAAGTATGATAACACCAACGGCAGTGCAATTAGTATGACTGGCATTGTGAAGCTGTTGAAATCGCTTGGTGATGAGTACCAGGTAAGTGATTTATAATCCTTTTACTTTTAAACACAATCGATAGTAGTATCAGTTTCAGTTGTTGACGTAACTAAATGAAGATTTTATTTGAGTATTATTTTTATATATAAAAATATCAGAAGCAAAATTTAAGCATCCTGTATTTAAAAAAATTATTATTTAATACAATATCATAATTGACATTACACATACATACAGTCATATTTCTGCATCGGAGTCTGTACAAAATTTATCTTTTGTTGCTTTTTTGGGCTACATTAGAAGGTAAAACATAAATTTTAATATGATTATGATATTGTAATTGTTAGAAAAAATATAACGGTAGCTGACGATTAATTAAATTTCCTAGATCCCTCACTAGACAGCATAATACTTTATGGTAACACAGTTGGAAATTTTGTGTCTGTCTTTGAGGGGTATTAATATAATTATAAATATAAATTCATTGGTAATTTTTAATGCGTAATAGGAGCCCTAATCACAATATTTAAAATAAGGTTCTTTTCATAATTTCAGTTAGAAATTCGACTATCGAAGGTAGCCGGCTCCTCTTGCAGTGATGTAATGTGGGTAGGTGCGAATAATATATGTGGTGCTTTGAAGGAAGAGGACGCACCATGGTATCCCGTAGCTCAGCAGCTCAATATCAAGGAATGTCCTATTGCTGCGGTTCGTATTTTGTAGTCTTAGTGGAATGTAGATAATTTGGTCATAACCGCTTCCCATCAGGTGGGACTGCGGTCAAACGTCTGTCTATCATATAGAAAATGTTATTTATACAAAAGAAGGTACTATAAATATAAAGTAAGAGAGACTCCAATAGTTTATAAGGTATCATATTACAAATATTATATTCGGAGTCTTTGTTCTATGCTAGGAAAGTACTTATGGAAGTATTTTCAAAATTGGTTTCTCATGTAGTTTTTTAGATTATACATTCTTAAATATCACCAATATCTAATATTATATGTTAGTCTGACTGTCTACAATTTGAGCGCTGTCTCTCCTACTTACACTAGGCCTTGGCGGAATTTGTTGGGCGGAGCCATTAACGATGTGAGAAGTAGAATTGAATACTTTGCAAAAATGTATTTCAAATCTTTTATAATATCTCTTTTATTATATTAGTTACAGATATGTTTAAGTTTCCATAAAAAACGTTGTATTATAAAGAAGATTAAGATACGTATTTTCCCGTTTCAGGAGGAGTTTACCCTGGATAATATATTGATAGACGGCAGTTCAGCTTCTGACTTTTGCGCGCCAGAAATGTTTGGCGATTACTGCATTCAATTATCTGTTTTAAATGCAATGAACGATGCAATAATTTGTTATGTCGCGTATGTAGCTATCGAAGACCCTGATGATAAATAATAATTATAAGCTTAAATAAAATATTTTCATTAGCATTTATATCTTATTGCGCTCACGAAAATAATGTCATAAAGAAAAACATGAATATAATATTAAATAACAGTTCAAGTTTATCTCAACACTATTGCGCTTGTATATCAACTTTAATGCGAATAATACGATCAAAATCTTGTCTATCAGTCTGTTTTTTTAACACAATTCAAAATTAAGTAACTAGAGAATGAGAATCTGATCACAATAGGTTATTTATCCAATTTGTCTGGACTATTTATAACTTTTTATTTTATAATTATTATTTTGTATACCATTTCAAATGCTCCTTTGTGACACTATGTTTTAATTAAAATGAATTAATCTAATTTATTAAATATATATACATAAATACGTACTTCAATGGCGGACCGGGTTCTACATAAGTATCTATTCATAACGATTCAAATAAAATATAATCTAAATATTAATCAGTGTTGCCATATTAAAGCGTACTACACGTTTGCCTTCTAATTAACAAAAGCGAATAAATATTGTTCGTAAAACTCTCGTATAAATTCATAATTGCGACGGGGCGAGCCCGTCAGGCGTTATTAACTTTTTCCTAGTCTGGTAGCTTTTTACATCCGTTGGTCAGTATTAAAACTTTCGAGCCATTAATTCCCCCGCTTTTACGTCATTATTTTAACTAAAATATAAATAAAACGGTCCGTAAACTTAAAATTTAAAACTATAAAACGGCGTCTATTTTTCTTTTAATCTTGTCTTTATTATCTAAATAGATACGTTGCTTAAAATAACATTAAATATGTCCAAATAAGTTTATAAAAGGATTTAAAAGGTCACTATCAGTTGTATGCAAATAAGAGCACGACTCGGCCAACGCTTTAGTTTTCAAATTGTAATATTATTCAAATAAACCTTATATTTCATACGAATTTTAAAAAGTACATTAAAACTTAAATCTAAAAATCCAGTTTTCCACTTATGTTTGAAAAAATATCAAAGGTATTTTTATTGGTTTTATAGAAGATTATTCGCAAAAAATTAATATTAATATAATAGAATACAATATAAAACAAAAATTTATGAACTTCACAATAAAATACGTTTAGAACCAACTGTTTGGCATATAAAAAACGAATATCCCAAAAAATTATACAACTTTAACACAACTCAGGCTATGCTTTCATTGTCTCATTTGTAAGAAATATTTTCAGTTTAATTCATCTCACAGGGGTGGGGCGTTAGGGAGATTTGACGCAATGAACAATTTCGACGAATTGTGTATACCACCAAAACAATACCGTTGACATCGCCGAGCTTTCATATAAAGGAAGTGCTTTAATTTACGAAGAAGGGTTATTCGAGCTGAGGAAATTATTTCAAACTTGCTTACTCTGCGAGGTGCTGTTCATTTTAATATTTGCACCCAATGGACTTTGATAACGGAGAATTTTGTGTTTCGAAATTTAATTTTCATGGCATTTCCCTTTCGAAATTTCTTTGCAAAAGCGTAAAATTTAGTACGATTTTTGATGGCCCATCACGGGATTTGTAGTGAGAGTTGAACTTGGGTCACCGACATAGTTATATTTAACACTAGATAATGTGTCTTATTCCTTGACTAGCTTTTCGTCCGCGGCTTCGCCCGCGTAGAATTCGCTTATATCGCGCGACAAGGTATGGAGTGTTTTCTTCGCATTAAAAAATATGTTTTTTTTCTTTCCCACGTTTAGCTCCATCTTTTTCTGCATAATTGGTTAGACAATAACGAACTTTCATGCAAACTTTCATCTCCCCTTTCAACCCTTTCTACCCTTATTTCGCGGTAAAAAGTATCCTATGTTCTTTCCTAAGTTCAGTTCTACCTTCATACCAAATTTTATCAAAATCGGTTCAGTGGTTTAGGCATGAAAGCGTAACAGACAGACAGACAGACAGAGTTACTTTCGCATTTATAATATTAGTAGGGATTATCCGAGCACACTACACGTAGCATTATATAATAACAATGGCAATAAAACGTATATCTACTATTATCTATTTGTTATAAGTTTTAGTATTTGTATAACTTGTACATATTCGCGATGGAATCTACTTCAGAGAATATAAGATTACCCATGCCTCATATTAATTCAATGACTTCCATTTTTCGTTTTTTAACATGTATACGATAGATCTCGCACTCAATATCGAAGTACATTTTAATAAGAATATTAAGAAATCAAACATGAAAATTTAGACTCTTAGTATCAAAATAATTCGACTATTTCTTTTGACCGCAATATTAACTGAACGTGCGACAGTTGCAATTACTGCGTCCCTTCAAACTTATAATAGGCTCCTTACTTCAAAAGCTACAACTTGGGCCTCTAAATCCACCGCAAATGACAGACAAATACACAAAAAGACGGGTCGAAAAGCGCTACGCATCAAAAATGTTATAACTAGCGAGGGAGGTGTGAAGAGCTCTCGAGATCTCCCGATAATACTGAGTTGACTTCGCAATAAAATTGTCAAGCAGAGATCTGCTAACGACGCACTTTGATATCCAAGATTTGAGTTTCGGAGTTAAACAGCGCTGAAAGAATGTGCGCACGACTTGATTATGTCGGTTGTCGAACTTGCTCAATCTAATTGGGGATTGAGTTGGAACTCCTTCGAGGTAATTACTAATGTTTGTTTTTTATGAAGGCATAAACTGTGTGTGTCTGTTGCATACAATGTTAACATTTACTAATAAATATGAATTGATGAATTGAAATGAATTAACTTTTTCAACTACTTTATTTATATACAACATGAATATTATAGTAAATTTAATTGTAAACAATGTAAATTAAACCAGAGCAAAAAACGTATAAAAGTATTGCGTAATAAATCCAGATTTATGTTATTTTAAGTATTTATTATTTTTTATAATTATTCCGACAAAAAAATATAACAGGATATCCAACATATTTCATATTATGATGACCACAATCTCGCCTGATGTTAAAATGAGATGTGGTTTAAGATGGAACGCGGTTCCCTAGAAGGTACCTTTTCACTCTTCTCTTGAAGACCTCCAGATTATACTCGTCGGGGAACACAGACTCAGGAAGCATGTTCCAATCCCTTACGGTTCGAATAAAGAAATTTGTAAGCTTATTCTGTGTATTTTTATAAAAATAAAGTAATCAATAACAGTGGATGTAAACAGAACAAGAATGCTAACTAATTACAGCAATCCAAAGTAATTCGGATGCGGACAATAAAATTTTCTCCTTTGTAATATTACTAGGGAAGCCATACACCTACATTTAGGAAAAAAGTTAATGATGCTTAAAGCTTGGACGGTGTCCTGTAATTACAAATTAAAAAGTTCGTCCGTTCGGACCCCACTTTTTTCATTTATTCGACTGCAAAGATAATGTTGTGACCCGAATATAAAACCTATTTATCCGATTATCTCCTTTATGCTAAATGAAATAAAGACTGTATTTCGTTAAAGCTATGACCAATTACTTAACCGTTATCTTCAATATACGATACCTTTTTACTATGTCTATTTACGGATGGGATGAAAATTAACTTTTACGATTTATTTGGGTAGTTCGGATATAGAAAATATGTCCGGGCATACAATTTTTTTTCATTACATAAAACAGAGAGATGTTGTTTAAATAGATTAAAGATAATATTACACATTAAGATTAAAGGCACTAGTAATTGTTTATTTTTTTTTTACTATATACATACACCGTAAAATTTGTTTGAAAAAATATCGAAAATCAAAAGCAACGGAATTCGGCTATGAAGAGAAACATCTAATTTATATGTACAATTTTTATAAAAGAAATATTAACTTTCGTATACTAGTTACCATAATTGTAGTTTATAGCGATAATAAAACTGCGGGGATTAACTGCTAGACCATGATATATTTCGTCTCGTTCATTTTCATTTGACAATAAAAAATCGCATGTGGTTATATAAAGCTTGAATTACAATGCGTAATAAAATGTGTTATTGTGAGAAACTGTCGCATCGAGATTAGAGGGGCTCAGATGATTGTCGCAATATTATTTTGTTGTTTTACGACAGGAAAATAATAAGCGCCGTGGCATTTATGGCTGAACAATAAAACTGGTCTTGCGGAAGGGCTTCAATTGTTCGCTCTATTCATTACTGATGAAGACTATAATTAATATTGTATTGCAACACGAACAAGTTTGCTTAATAACGCATGATTAACGTGGTCCGCTTTGAATGACAATAAAATACAAACAAATCACATGTTTGTAAAGAAGTTTTTATGGTATTAAAGTTGATTTATTGTGTGTTTTGTGATGGATGCATTGAACAAGTTATGCAAGTAGACATTTAATATTTGTTTTAATAAAAACGTAATGGTATTTAAAATTTTGCACATTTGACAAGGATATTGACTTAGGTTAAATAATACACATTTTTAATATGACGTGATAATGTAAACAACATTGGTTTAAAGAGGCAGAACATTTTATTAGTCCTATAAAAGATCGATGATAATCAAACTACGATATTTTTCTCTTAATAACCAACTTTACCTGCTTTAACCATTCACATTTTATCAAGTATTGATCTAGGGTCTTAAATGATTGAGTTCTAGATTTAGATATGCATAATTCAAGCTTATCATGTTATTCGACCTTAAATGCAGAATTCATAAAACAGACCTTATTCTAGGTACACCGATAAAATTCATATTATTCAAATGTATATTCCAAAACATTTATGATAAACAAAAACCGCAGTAATCATCGGAAAAACCGCTATCAACATTCCGCTCGAATCGTAATTTTGGTAAAACAAAGGGGGCATTCAAGATCGATGGTGGCCGTCGGGCTTGTGCCAATGTATTTACGGCTTACTGCGCTGTAAATCCAACGATATCACCGATTGCCTAAAGCGGCTTCATATATCGCTCGAATATTCCAGAATGACTGCTATTTACTCACCATTATGCGTTTTTATTCAGTCGCAAGGGTAGACGGTTATTAATACTCTTTTGTTCTCTCGGTATGAGCTATTGAAATATATTGAAACATTAATAAGCTGGGTTTGATTAATATGTACACACTTGAATTATAATTTTTTCTAATGATATTTAAAATACCTACAGTTATTTAACCATATGCGTTATCTTTCTTATTTCCAAAGCAGTTTTATACTAGAATAATGTTAAATATTAAGTAATGTTTTGAAGATTCAAAAGTGTTTCTGAGGGTAGTCTACTTGAATGAATCAATGTTGGAGTTTGAGTTTTAATCACACTAATATTATAAATGTGAAAGTTTGTTTGTTTGGATGTTTGTCCGTCAATCACGCTGAAAATACTAAACGAAATTTAATGAAATTTGATATACAGACAATTGGGTTATAGATACATTTTATCCCGATTAAATGCTCCCTTGAGATAAAACAGGAATATTGATATCCTGGCGGGGCCGGACCGAGCATCTCGTAAAATATAAAAAGTAATAACATTACTTAACTTATAAAATATTTTAAATGAACGAATTATTCAATTAAATGAACGAATACTTGATATGTGAATTGAACGCAACTGAAGTTGGGAGTAAAACTGAAGCGAATGAAAACGAAAATTGAGTCTTCTTGAGATTCTTCTATTTCAGGTATCAAATTAACTGCGACAATTCTTAAGAATATTAATTAAAAGCATGAATGGAACAAAAGAAACTGTAATGTTCACGAAGCAGCCACCGAAAAGCGCTTGTTGTTACTGCTATGTTTAAGTAATTGAGAGCGGGACTTTTCACAATCCAGGTACAAAACAAATTAGCTTTTGAAATATGTATATTTTTATATCTGGAGTGAATGCTTTCACTGGAGGGTTGGTTTTGGAAGAAGTCAATTCCAGACAAGTATTTAAAATATTAGTATTAAATCCAACCAGTTGTATGCGTGCTCTACGTGAAAGAATCTATTCTTAAGCATGAGTAATCTTGCTTCTTTAATATTCAAACTAAAAGCAGTATTATCCTTAGCGATTTATGTAACGTCCACACCCAGTCAATGCGAAACTAACGAGATTGAAATGATTCTCTTTTGTTAACTAAATTAAATTAATTGCAAGGAAATATTTAAATAGCGAAGAAATTGCGGGAGATCCTCGGGCGTGCAATTGGCAGGAAACCTCCGCTTTGTCTAGACTCGAACTAGTCGAGACGATAATGCACACTCTGTATAGCTTATAATGCAACAATAATATATAATTTGCAGCAAGACGAAATCAATATTCATGGTAATATTTGTTCCGATATCGGTGCATAGCTGTAGCACTGAGAAAGCACAGTTTGATTTGGTTGTCTGGGAGTAATAGGTGCAAGTCAAATGTTACTGTGGAGTGTTAAATCTGTATTAACAATCGCGATTTAGCAAATTGTATTTTCTCTATATTAATTAGTATAATTTTAAACTTTATTTTACTAATTTTATTAGATTTTTGTTCATCCTTTCTCTCATGGCCGATGTTATTACTCACAGCTTTTTTTTTATATGATGTAATGTATACTGTGGGAGTCGAGCACGCTTCGGCACGAACTGGGCCAGCTCGCACCGGGGAAGTACCAGACCCCGACAGAAAACCGGCGTGAAATAATAGCATGCTATTATGTTTCGTACGGCGAGTGGGGGAGCCGGAGGCCCATATCCTTTTCTTTACCCTTCCCAGTCCTTTCCTTTATTTCTCTCATAAATCCTTTTATAATCCTTTCCCAATTAAATTCTAATTCTTTCCCATTTGTAGAGGCGTAAAGTCTGCAATTGACCTTACGCCTCTCCAAATGTTCATGGGCAGTGGCGCTTACCATCAGGCGTCCCACCAGCTCCATTGCCGACTATGACATAAAAAAAGCTTCATCTCTTGAAAACATACATTTTGTAATTATTATCCTTACTAAACCTAGCTTCCTTAGTATGTCTACGTCTTCAAATATTCATGGGTGATGGTGATCGTTATCATCTGGCGAACTACAAGCTCGAACGCTCCCTTAAAATTTAAAAAAACGTCGCAATGAACCAATTTTGGAATATGATTTAGTATCTAGAAATAGATAGCTATACTGTTTTTAACCTATAAAAGTATTATTTTCTTCTAGTAGGAGATATCTAAAATATAGTGATACCAAACTGTGATCATTTAAATGTAAATATCAATATTTTTTAATGTCGTTTATAAAGAAAACTTCGATCTTAAGGAATAATGATTCCTTATACCCATACTACAGTACACTGTCATAACAAATATTTATAATTTTGATATGTTTTATGAGGTTGCGATGTAACGAATACAGAAAAAAGTGAGAAGTGAAATTTCCAGAAAGTTCTTACGTACAATAAATCCTCAAGATCGGACAGCTTGAAGCAGAAACACTTGAAACTTTTTATTTGTGACATTGTCTTTAAACAGAGATGTTGGACTTAGTCCCGCTCGCAATGACGTAGTGTCTGTTACTTTTACAACTATTTAACTTTCATTCTATTCTATTATAGTGGGTACATTCATGAAATTATAGTATTTTTATTGTCATTTCAAAAATAAACACTTATTACTATTTATTTATTTATTTGGTTATGAATTTATTACATTATGCTTGTTAATGTTTTTATTTGAACAAGGTTCATTGGAAGAATCTCTCAGTAGAATTTATCTATGGTAAAGTGAAGGATTTAAGTATTGTTTATTAAAGCATTAAAAAAAACTATTATTTCTAGAGTAACACAGTTAAAAACATTGTCTTAAGCTTTAAAGAAAATTATTTTGTTCATGTAATCATGATGTAAAAAGTTCATAATATTAAAATATTTTTCAAAAGACGTTCAATATATTCGAAAATGCAATGGTTATTTCCCTGGGTACGTTTGTCTGCTTATCAGATTGTACCTGGACAAATTCAGTCGTCCAATCTGCGCCACTCAAGTTTTATGGCCACTACAACATGCGAATACAAATTGTTTTACTGGAACCGTAAAATGCAAACACTGCACCTTCACATTTAGAGATAATTCAGGTTTATAAACGTATCAAGGCAGACGGGATTTTATATGACAGTTTGAACAAATGTAGTCATTAATTATAAACGCTTTCCTGTAGGATATCCAACCCCAAGTTAGATATTATATACACTATACAATTTCCCTATTTCCTTTCACTGCACGTGTAAAGGTGGACCTCTCACATACTCTAAAGTTCAAAGGCTTCTGATTGGCAAATGCTCGTGCGTGAACTTAATCCTCTGCCGAGTGAATCGGACAAAAAAATCTCGTACTACTATTACTCTTTTGAAAGCGTTCCGGTGTATTTTCGTTGAGCTGAAAACTTTTGCAATACCGGCGCCCGGCTCAAGTTTAAATTCCCGAGGAAAGGGGATTCTGCGATCATCCGAGTGCGTCTAATAAAAGGCATCGCACTGAAATATGTTGTCACTGCATAAACTTTATGACTTTAGTTTCGCTCACAGTTGTCTAGAAATGCGAGAAGATGAAGACATGATGAAGCTCGCTGGAGCACCTTATTATCATATGTCAGAGGCAGACTCATAAAAAGTAATAGATTGCGCCGAGCAAATAAACTCGTGCACAGAAATCACGGCGTCGTACGAACGTTAAAACAGCGTCGCATTAAATAAGCAATTATGTGAAATTTATTTCCAATTGGGTGACGTTACGCAAATTTTATTGAAACCAATTTCGATAGTGCTTCGTAATGTCACTTAGTACGATAAAATAGTAACAGGAGCCATAATTTTTCCACTTTCGATTTCGATTTCCATAACATGAATTTTATTCGGTTTATTGATGTTATTTGTAACTAATGTGAACGGTGAGATTTTTATTTTCCTTATTGTTAATTTATGTGAAATATCTTGCAATCATTAACAATGTAAATTAATATATCTGTGTTTTCCATTAGTGTTAATTGTCATGACAATCATTAAGCGAATATAGCTTTTTAAAGATTGTTAAAAGGTTATCCGTATTGGGGTCTCCATAGAGCGCATTTATGTTTATAAATAATGAAAATATATTCGTATTTAGTAAGATGAAATAACCGGAGTTCTCATGAAACGAAAAATGACATGTACAAGAGTTAAATAACGTAATACGAATTTCTATTTCAATTCAGGGTCTAATACATTTCCCCGTTTGTAATTTCCAATTTCACATCAATAGCCGTGATTTAAGTATTTCCCGTATCATTTGTTTCTTCCCAATCTCAATATAACATTTTTTATTTTGTTAAATTGCTTTCCTTTGTACAGGCATCCCCCTTCATATAAACATGCGTGAACCGATTTAACATAGATTTGTTTTTAAGAATACTCTTTTTATTTGTTCTTACCTTGCGGCAACAACGCTCATTCCACGTTCATAATGCGAAACTTGGATGTTTGAGAAATAAAGTTTTCAGTACTCTTGATTCGTTTTAAATTATTTTAGATTTAAATAACCAATAATACCTAATATAATAAATGATAATATATAATACCAAAATTAGATTCATTTCCTTTGGGACAGTTTTATTTACATACAATATCAATATATAAAAATCTGTTTCAAAAGTGTTTATAATAATTACTGCGTGGAGACGTAAAGGTCAACAATAAATGAAAATACCGCCAATACTAGGTATATTGTTACAGTATAAAAAAGTCAAATGAATACTTCTACTCTTCACTTATATCTGAAGACCTATTGTATGAATTTTAACTATAATTCATTGGACTTGTCTCCGCTTGTATTAGGATAATAACTATTGAAAATAAGAAAATATTACAAAATAAATTCACCCGATCGGAGCTGGGGCGAGCTAGTTAACAATAGATCTCACTCAAAATAAAATACACGTCAAAATACAACACGTGATTTAAATCCAATTTCAGTTCAGCTCTCGTATCCGGGACGTCTTTTAACAAGCAAAACCATTCGTGTTTCAACGACACAAATCATTACTCGGTCGCTGACAATAAATAGATTAAGTCATGTTACAAAAAATGCACAGCACACATTTTATCCTCCCTCGTTTGGCTCGTAACACAATAATCAAAGGAATATGAGGGGACTCAAACCTCTACATATGCGTCAAGCGATAAAGAAAGTAAGCATTAGAGAAATATCGAGGTCATAAGGGGTGTGACGAATGACGTAAGATTTTGGGCTTCTCGAATCACTTCTTACAAATATTAATTGAGGTAAAAATAATTGCACGTAGATGTAGTAATTGGTTCATTGATTATGATTATAATTCTTTCTTAATCTATTAAGAACGAATTACAGTTGCAGTTTGGAGCTCCCTTGGGTGCAAGCGGCATACGATTATAATATTTAGATAGCTAGTAGAAAGTTTGCATTCGTTTCAAAATATTTATCGTCATCTAATATAAAAAGTTTGAATAAGAATGATTTTGTCAATTATGTTTGAGCATAGCATATTTTCGTGTTTCGAATCATATATAAAAACTTAATATCAGTATAATCCAGTATAATCAAGCTTTCAATCTGTTTTAAGGTTCAAATTTCTAAAGATGTTTCTTTATAGACAAACAGAAAAACAATGGAAATTGAATAATATTGAGCTTTTTAAATAAAGCCATCGCATAACTCGACATAAGTACCCGAGTGTCAGAAGTTCAGAGAAGCTGTCACGCATGAGATAATCTGCGAGAACGGAAGCGCGCCCTCAGCGAATTGTGACGTTGCAAACCAATCCCCACTCGAGTACCAGGCTCACATGATAATACGGAAAGTAATTTTTATATTAAATCTTACCGAAACATAAAAGAGAGATTTTCGAGCCCGTCTTACTCATACGGTGGATGCGCCGCATAAATTAGTTTTCCGGAAATTGTTTGTTTAGTGGATGCTTTTTATATTTATTTCGCGTTAACATTTATGAGTTTTTCGATACGCCTCGTCTTGTGAAAAACGTTTGTTTGGTTATTCAGCGGTACGTAATACAATTATGGGGATGAAGGATCAAAAATTTTCCTTGTATATAGATAAATTCTAAGGATAGCTGTATGATAAGTATAATTATTTTTGTGGGTTAACATCTTAAAATTTCATTTCGAAAATGAAATGTGTATGTAATATGCAAATGAGGTAAAAAGATGAAAATTTCATTCATACGTCACGGGATCTTTTGGGCGGTCAGTAATTAATTAAAGGCTTAGGTAGTACCATTATGGGTTTTATGCTAATAGACGGTGGCTAATATGGGAGCCTTCAAAGGGTTGTAGGCGAACGAAACATTAAATTTCAGCGAGGCGTATGCTACGGAGCAGTTTGGAGGGCCGCTGTGCTGTACCTTAATAGTATTAGTAACAGTTTTTCCTTTTTTTTATTTGACCACTAGAAAGTTTGTAACAAAGAGAATGTGAAATTGTTTATAGCTGGAAAATGAATTTCGTATTAGAGATCGAGTTGATTTGTTACGTCGCGTCAGCTAAATTAATTATAGACTATCCTTTTGTAATATAATAGAAATGTTCATTTGCACAAATAGGTTCGCTGTAACTTTCTCACCTAGACAAATATTAATTGTAAATTAAATGCGTATTTGTCTGTTTATTTTTACTCTTATAGCGTTAAAAATGTTGTACCTAATCCTTTTCTTCGTCTAAACATGTATAATTGTTGTCCGAAACTTTATAAATTCACTAAATTATATGAAAATATCGTAAATTAACTGGACACAAATTATTTCCTTACATAACATTAACAAACATACATTTAATTACAACGACTGTATTGTTCAAAACAAAGAAAATCTTGTACACAAAACAATCATAGCGGATGTTTATTAATTACACAGCTAACTCGAAATTTAATTACGTAGGTAATATAATCCACAACAATCCCGCAAGTTAGTTAAAGCTGATATGCAATTAGTTTAGGCCATTGAAAATATGTAGTCAAATTTATGCGCGAGTGTCATCAGAGTATTGAATGCATAGTCATACACCTCTAAAGAAGCGTTCATACTGAAAATCACGTTTCGAAGTAAATTAACTAAAAATTATAATACAGTCGCTTATGAAGTAGTTGTCTCAATAGTATATATACAGGTTTTATTTATTTATTTTTTATAGTACATATCACCGAAAGAAAAACAATAAATTGTCATTGTAAAAATACCATGCCGGCACATATGCACTAAAAGGCGGCCTTATTTCCCAAGAGCAATCTCTTCCAGGCAACCTTTTTGTAAAGGAATGTTTAAAATGTACGCGATGTCACAAAACAACAACTAATATATTATTAATGTAGCAAAATCGATATATACAACTAATCCAAATATGTATACAGGTTGTAGATACGGTAACTCTTTTTTGTAGATAACTTGCTTCTCCAAAGTCTCATAGTTGCTCTCATTTATAGTCATATATTTAGAGTCCATTTTATAATTTCGGACTCCAATTTTAACTACAGAATTTAACTAACTAAATAAACATTATATTGAATTATTATGTATGTTATTAACGAGAGAATCTGCGCATGTAGATAACATCACCACTTCTTGAAACGGTGAAGGAAAACATCGTGAGGAAACCGGCATGTCCGAGAATCAAAAGTTCGACGACATGTGACATCTGCCAACCCGCACTTGGCCAGCGTGGTGGATTATGGCCTGAACCCTCATAGGAGGCCTGTGTCCCAGCAGTGGGATCATATATGGTCTGATGATGATGATATTAACGAGTGCATTTATAATAATATACAATTGAATCAGAAAATCTATAGCAAATATAAAACTGAGTTTGTTTGATTGGTTGTTCGAACATACAAATCGCTGGATCTACTGGACCAAAATTCTTTCATCGTTGGATAGGTACGTGATCCTATCTATAGGCTCAGCGTCCCACAGAGGGTGTTCACGTGGTTGTGGTCACATGTTAATGTACCACATGAAAACCCTGAGTGGGACACTAAGTAATATATAACGGGTGCAAGTATAACTGAGTTAGTGCATATTAGTTTTACGTGTTGATCAAAGCTCTTTTAGTAACCTTACTCAAATCGGTTACTCTAGACAAAAATCCGTTGCCAACATATTAAAAGCTATTGTTTAATTAATATGCGTATCGCCAGTGTGCTCGAGGTCTGAGGGGCGAGGGCCGGATGCACCGCGTGCGAGTTAAATTGAGCACCGCCCAGACTCATTTCCTTCATCCACCATTGTACGCTACTCACAATACAAAACATTTTTTTACGAATTTCCACAAAAAGTGCTTTGAATTTTTTCCAATCTTCGCCTCCATTCAGCTCGTAAAGTTAATGTCTCGCCCGCAAAGCGTGGGCGTGGTTTCGATCTATTCCTTACTAATACTCTGTAAAAGTAATTTGAACTTTTAAATTGTTTTTTATGACGTGCAACACGAAATGTTAAAAATTTGCGTTTAATTTAATCAATTTATTAATGGTGTTATGTTATATGCAACATTATTTTATTTCTATGTTCTCATAAGATTATATTTTGACAGAGTACCTAGTAATGGTGCATATAGTAATATGTCAACATTCATGGTTAATTTTTTTTTAAAGAAAGTCTTACACTACGTTATTTAAATCCATTAAATGTAATCCTTTAATTAAGTGACTCATACAAGCTCCTCATAATTATGTTTAAGATTTAGAAAAAAAAAACAAAAAAAAAAATAATTTATACAACAATGCACATCTTCTCCATCTCCATCTATAATATGGGTAAACTATTTAAAGAAGGATACTCCTTTATCTCCTTACATTAAAAATTAAAGTGAATAGGTACCTCATCAAAAGTTATGTCTTAAAAATAATCGCCTCTGAATTATGTTCAAGAAGTTTAAAATTTCACCAGAATTTAGCGACAATGACTTTCTTAATTTTATCGCCACGATAATAAGAAGAGTGATAACTCTTTAAGAACAAACATTACTCATTTAAAGTCGACCTTCGCGTTTGAAATTACTGTTTTATACAAATTAATTGTCCTAAGTATGATCTTAATTGCTGTTATATATGCCTTGGGATTAGTGACATTTATCAGGGGCTATGTTAGGGTTTTAAATAATGGCAGTGTAATAATGTAGTCTATAAATATTTAGGATTAGGTAAAATTGAAATATACGAGAATTTTATTTGATATTTTTTATTTTTGTATTCAATAGTTATTAACGAAGAGAAGAAAATTGTATAATTTTTTTTTAAGTCCAGCGTCCATAAGTTGCAATAGAAGTTAATGCACTGCGTATTAGTATAGAAAATAGTGAAAAGCAATTTTTGATATACACGCGATGTTAGTTGTACACCGCGCAACCACAGCGAGATTAATCGGCTCTCCGCCTGATGAAGCCCGCAATGTAAATCAGCTTTCTGTTTGTGCATTCATTATGCTGCTTTTTACAAACAATACGTGGTCGTGCAGCCGTCTTTATTCAACATGTTTCAAATATTGTACGTTCGATTTCGCAAATATGTCTAATTCGTAAAATAATGTAGAATGTTAGTTTTTATTTAAATCTCATATAAACTTTTGGGATTTGTGTTCAATGAATGTTCTATATTTAATTGAACGTGTATTTTATTGATCTAATTCGAAATTGCCTCACATTCGAAAGCGGCCTATCAATAGAGTCAATTACAAAATGGAAAAATAAGCACTTCGAATTGTATGCACGCATTGTTTAAAAAACTTTTAAAGGCCCCAGACATTTGAATAAATCGAAATCTCAACTAACTTTGATAGGAGCACCTTCGCAGACATCGTACACTGAATGGCAAAGCAGGTAGCAATAAATCACAGGTTATTGACTGAGAAGCATGCGTTCGAGTTACAAACTTCGGTATATAATTACGAAAACCTCAGAGAATAGAATCAATTTGGTGAAACCGACCAAGGATTGTTAATGAATACTTCGGGTCTAATAATGTTTGAATTATTTGCCTATTAAATTCTTAGGTTACGTATAATCAATGCAAACTTTGATTATTTTAATTGATGTTGTGTTAGTTTGATAATTTATGAATCTTTTAATGTTAATTTTGGCTGTGAGACATTCAGTGTCTCAAAAGCAGACATGTTAAATAATGGTTTAAAAACAGCACAACATTCCCTATTTCGAATAGTTCCATTTGTATCTGTGTTTTACGCGTTACTGTAATTTTTAAGTCGAAACCAACCGAGCTGGTAGTTCTTCTGGTAGTAAACGATCCCCACTGCCCATGAACATTTGTTTGGTCTCTGCTAACGAGCCTCTTTTTAACGGTTAAGGGATAAGGAGAGGATTACGAAAGGTGTGGAAAAGGATACAGGCCTCCGGTTTCCTCACTCACTACACGAAATACAGTACTAAGTTCATTCACATGCCTGCACGACATAGATGCATTTTACGCAGATCTCTAGTTGGGTGTTGTACCATACAAGCTGGCCTAATGTATGGTGAAGCGTACTCGATTCCCATATGAAAATCTATGAATAAAACGAACATTAGGTTTTTTAATAGTTATCCATTTATAGCCTAAAGAGAAAAGAACATCATCATCAGCCCATACATGTTCCCACTGCTGGGACACAGGCCTCCTATGAGGGTTCAGGTTTATCCACCACGCTGGCCAAGCGCGGGTTGTCAGATGCTACATGTTGTCGAACTTTTAATTCTTGGACATGCCGGTTTCCTCACGATGTTTTCCTTCACCATTTGAAAAGTGGTGATGTTATCCACATGCGCATGTATATGCGCATGTTGAAAAATCAATTTATTTCTTGCACGCTCGCCGGGGCTCGAACGCCGACTTATCGATTTTAAGTCCGAGGCCCTCACCAATGAGACACCAGTGCTCTATAAAAACATATACTTTATTAATTACCTAAATTAACATAGATGGAAACATATAAAAATAAATTCATTTAATTAAAACAATAACGTTTAAAGAATTGAACAATAAAATTTCACATACTGCGACGCCTTTGTATATTTGCGCGCAGACAGTATGATTTATTGCTATTGAAGATATGTGAAAAATGAGCTATAACTTTACCTGTCAGACAAAGAAAGTTTAATAAATCTAAGTGTATGCTCGAATTACATTTGGTCACGTCTCACCGTCATTCAAATATCTAAAAGTCGTAACTTATGTATTAAGGAACGGAATGCTTTATATCGTAGCCAAGAAAAGTCATATTTTAGAAGCAATTTCGCGGAGAAGTTCATGATAAATCTCGTTCGAATGGAGTAAAAATATAATGATAG
>NC_052120.1:6957795-7045123 GCF_012273895.1 Zerene cesonia | reverse complement strand
GCGTCGCTCAACGTGCTATGGAAAGGGCTATGCTTGGAGTTTCCCTACGAGATCGAATCAGAAATGAGGAAATCCGTATCAGAACCGGAGTCACCGACATAGCTCACCGGATTAACACGTTGAAGTGGCGATGGGCTGGGCATATAGCCCGTAGAACCGATGGCTGTTGGGGCAAAAAGGTTCTGGAATGGAGACCACGTACTGGCCGACGAAGCGTGGGACGTCCACCCACGAGATGGACAGATGACCTGGTCCGAGTGGCGGGGAGCCGCTGGATGCAGGCCGCCAGTGACCGATCTAGGTGGAAATCCTTGAGGGAGGCCTTTGTCCAGCAGTGGACGTCCCATGGCTGAAACGACGAGTACGGGATGACTTTTTAGTTTCTTATATTGAGAATAAATGGTGCGCGTAAAGCATGCAACTTGCATGGACTTAAAATAAGAATCGTTGAAATTAAAAAAAAAAGTCTTATTGGTATTTACCCCTCTTCTTGTTATTTCTTTCTTCTTCTCTTCTTTGGTTCTCTTTTCGGGCCAAGTTTGAAAGTGTTAAGATTGGCAAAACTTTAGGAATTAGAAGTTTATTAAATTTACCTAAATATTAATCGGTTGAAAAAATAAGTGCCCAATAGATTAATTTTGCTGGTACAAATTTTATATTAAGTATTTAGATACATATAGATTACCAAACACATAAAATTATATAATGGTGCAAAAATATTTCATACATTTCATATTTAAATAAAAATTCAATAATTCGCAATTTGCTTAAGTAAAAACATTTCCCTCGGCTTATTCCATTAATTAAGACAACAAATTGTTGGTTTCACGCTCGGATTAAACACGAAAAACACCATCAAATTAACACCCTATCAATTCGGAAAAAATATTGTGAAAGTTTTCATTAAAACGTTATCTAAAATATAAGGTAATTGCGTTAATTACCGAGTCGATAGCTGTTTCAACTCTTTACGAGCCCTCGTCGGTGGCGATAGCGTTTCTAATTGTCGAATAAAAAAGGATTACAGCTAATCCTTGTTTAATAAAAATGTTAATCATGAGATTTTCCGTCGCAATATGCAAATGTAACTGCCACCCCGTTCGGGATTGACGAGCGACACTAATATGCATTAATACTGTCACTTTAAATAAGGTTTCAGACGCGGTTGTTAATAAGAAAAATCTGGCACTTAATTTCAACTGCGTATTTTTAAAGAGATGCCATTTTTAGTTAGTTAATGTAAATAGCTATAACACAATGTTCATTTGTGCTACAATTAATTTGATTGTGTTTTGATATAAATATACTTTTGAGTGACAAGGAGTGACAGAGAAAGTTTACAGATTTATTAATAAAAAATATTGGAAAACTATCAGTCTTAACTTCGATCTCAATTATTGTACTTTTTAAAATACTTATAAATCAGACAAGATCAATCAGTCATGCTTTGTTAATTTATACGTTCTAGATAATTTCTTCTAGTTAGTGTATTTTAATAGCATTTTACGGAACACAACATGTTCTTTAAAATAAAAACGAAAAGTTTAATAATGCCCCAGCTGACGTGCTCAAACACTCCATGTATAAATTCTGCGAAATGAATTCCTTTAATAATAGCACACCTACTTGAATATTATTCGGGAGAAGGTAAAACGAATATCCGTTGTACAAATGGACACATCATTAAGGGATTATAAAAGGGCCGTGGTTCGGGCGAGCGCGTAATTTATAAACGCGACTTACGATCTGCATACGTAACTCAGTAGTGATGTTCGGTTTCTTAAGAGGTATCGATAAAAGAATATGATCAGAAATTAGGGTATGTACTTAAAATTTATGTAAGTCCAAAAAATACTGATTTGTAATAATAATTACAATGTCTTAATAAGCAGTTAAAAAACTAAGAATTTATTGAAAAGTTTATTCATAAATGTAATATGCATTGTGTGTATTTCCTTGTCATACTCTAATAAAAAAAGCTATATATGTATTTATTTTATTTGAGTTCACTTAGACAATTTAGAACGCTATGTTTAAATAATGTATTTGTAATCAATCAATAGTGCAATTGCAGCATACTCAAAGTTATATAAAAATTTATTCTTGACGATAACACACTCTACACCTCAAAGTAAATAAAAGAAATTACACAGTTTAAAATTATCATACAAGACAGTTTTAAAGTAATAAATTCACTAAGAGATTACGTAAACCTTAAGTTACTACAAATCCGTGGTATCGATAGATCTTGCGTTAATCCCTAGCAAGACTGTAAACGTAATTTATTCTAAAAATTCCTGCGCACCCACAAGTCGGATTATTGTAAATAAGCATTAGCCGACACCCAAATTAATCCGACCTCCTTTTTAGCGAAATGCGAAAAAGTTATTTCACCAACTTTCGTTTTGTCCATGTTTTATAAAACCCTGAAATATCGCTTCCCACTCAGAATTATTTGTATCAATAGAATGTTTGCCGAAATTTTCCCTGTTCAAACACACCAAGTTTGCGTCGAATATTCGAGATGTTTAAAAGGTGTGTTTAACTTATCTAATAAGATACGGGAACTGACGTACGCTAAACCTGGGTTTATTTTGGTACATCTTTATATATAAATTCTGTGGTAAGTATTTTAATGAAAATAAATGTGATAATTACATTAGACTGTATTGATTCATTGACTGACGTTTATTTTATTTTTTCGATTATTTATAAACAAAATTGTAAACAGCTTTTATTGTTTTTCTTTTCACAACAAATAAATTGCCTGTAAACATTGAATGTTTTGTTACGATTGCATAATAATGTTTTTTTTATAATTCGAATTAATTAAATTATAATGTATAAAAATCCAGTGTCATGATGAACCAATGAACTGTTCACCAACTCAACCGATTTTAATGAAATTTGGCATTTTATGTGTAATTTGGTCCAACTTAAGATATAGGATAGTTTTTATTTGGATTAATTATCACAATAATTTATAATCTTAATATTTTTGATTATAACTCAGCCACAGCAACGCGTGGACGGGTATGCTAGTGATTTTATAAATGCTATTTATTATATGCATGTTTTAATAGTACAAAATATTACACTTTTATCTCTTTAATATGCTTTTTTATATTCCTTACCTTCTCATAAATATAACATCAATTTGAAGATATTAAATAACAATTTCGCAATGCATGAATCAATAATACTCCCATACACAGCTTTACAAAATATGTAACACTCTCGCACATAGAATAATGTATGTAATGTATCGCCAAAAGCTATCTCGTTAATTGACCGCGCGAATAATTTAAATATATTGCAGCCAGAGGCGATATTTCACCATCATATTATAAATCAAAGGATTAGAAAACGGGTAAATGGATACTGGCAAGAGATACGCTCACTCGCTTATCCTGCATACGTTATAGGGCGATAACGATGAAATAATCGGGGCGAGAGGGTCCAGCGCAGCGGGAGGCTTCGGACAAAAATTACTAAGTGCGACTTAAATACCCCTTGTGTCAGTCCCGCTGCCATTCATCGAAGCAAGGCTCTCATTATTCAGC
This sequence comes from Zerene cesonia, assembly GCF_012273895.1. Lineage (NCBI taxonomy): Eukaryota > Metazoa > Arthropoda > Insecta > Lepidoptera > Pieridae > Zerene > Zerene cesonia. Next base: position 7,041,560 of record NC_052120.1, on the reverse strand, counting down.
CGAAATTCGATTATTTTCCCATTTCGCAAAATATCCATATCGTACTCGGCTTTCTGTTTAATTGAAAATGGAACAGTGTTTCGGTCGTTCCGATGATCGCTCTTAATTTATTTGCGCACACATTTCGGTAGCGTTTTAGCGGGATTTTTGTGCGTGACGGTACGATTGAGTTGTTTTGTTATATCCTTTTATAAATGTATTCATTAAGTCTATAAAATTATAATGTGTTACGTATGAAAGTGTGTTTCATGAATCTACAGCAATAAGTAAAGGTTGCCTGGAAGAGATTGCTCTTGAGGAATAAGGCAGCCCTATAGTGCATAATATGTGCCGGCATGTCTTTTTTTTACAATGTCAATTTATTTTTTGGTGATATGTACTATAAAGAATAAATAAAAAAATAAATAAGTAGTAAAATGCTTGTTCTTCACAGTGATAGTTATACTTTTGATAAACACCATTGATAATCTTTCAAAACTTTGTCTTCAAGCTACTTTTATTTAATACCTTATAGCCTTTATAGGAAAACAAATCATAACATACAAAGGAACATAATTCTCTCCTTAATACTAAAGCAGTGTACATAATGCTATAACAGCCATAATAAACCAAACGAATCCTTTTAATAAGAACCGCAAGAACAGACGGAAGCAAATATCCTGTCCGAAAATGATTACTCAGCATACAGTTAGCTACCGTTATGGCCGGCTTTAACCATTCCGGGGGTATTAGTCTCATAGCCAACGATTTCTGTAATTTATTAAGAGACCGCGTAGTTGAGCAGCTGCTTATTTTTTGATAATTTGTTTTTTTCTTGATTTATTTTTTTATTTTTTTTTTTTTTAAGATACAGATGATTTAATTAATCAAAAAGATATAAATATAAGAATAGAACATCATAACATCATTGGGACAAATCATCACAATCTTTGGGAAATTACATACAAAATTTAATTTGATCAAATTAAGATCAATACAGATATAGAAAGAAAGACACTTGCGAAGTCTAATAATTCATTTTTAGGTATTTGCAAGATCCGTAATATATTATCCTAGTTTTGTAATGAAAACTGAGTTTGACGAACTTTATTAATGATAAACTTCGCCATTGCGAAATAATTGTTCTAAGATATTCAAGAAAATCTATTCATTTACTACAGAAATTGTTGTTCAATATGAATTATGTTCGATGATGCAATAAAAAGGTGACGTTTATGTACGTCATCTCTTATACAATCTCATTGACCGCTGTTTCACGGCTTCTTTCTCGCTCCGAGGCGGAAAGAATAAGTTACCTAGCGATCAAAGTCCGTTCCCTACCAACTGATCCCTAATATTTCACTCATAATTGGTTTATTCTAAGCTCACGGCGCTTCCGTATGTGGGTCCTTTGATCCGCACTGTATTACCTTGTACCCGGAGATGTATAACGTATTATTTGGTGGGATCTAAAGATTTATCCAATGGTAATTTGCTATAACCATTGAAAAACGTTATGAGATTATGTGACATGACTTTGTTGAATTTTTCGGCTTTGTAATTGAGAGATTTTATTAAGTACGTGTCCGGTAAACTGTATATATGTACAGTTTATTTATAGGTAGTAAGAGGGTGTAAGAGGTTAAGTGTGGGAGACTATGAGTTCTATTGTTATATTCTTCTACATAATATTGGGCCTAACATTTAAAAAGATGATTTAAAATTATTTTCTACTTAAATTAAATGCAATTCCGATTGTTGATAATGAATAAAACCGTTCCATTTAAATAAAAATAAAGGCTAAATAATAACTTCATTTATAATTCAATATTCACACGAAGTTAAGTGATATATTACGCGCTAAAAGTTTGTGTGAAAAATTAGCATATTCAAATACTTTTAGCGAGTATTGCTCCCGAGGGAGTGAAATGTCAAGTGTGGTCAGAAGTGGGATGGCACTCATGTGACCTTAGTTATTCAAATTAAAAACGAGGTTTTATTTACATACCACTTGATAGTAGGCAATTAGACTGACTGAAATTTTTAACTACCTTTTTGCATTTACCGAAGTATTTTAGTGTTGAATATATTTTTATTACAAAGATTTTCAATAACATTTGTATACTTATTTAAGTATTTGTGTAAGTACAGATAAGTAATCTATATATCTATAAATATATTATTGTGTATGTATAAATAAGTAGCATTAGAAGCATATACACACATTCGCGCAATGAATGAAAACATGCGTAGAGTACAATTTATACTGCTCAAAAATACTTATTTTATTCTTATTTTAAGGAAACATATTCAGTAAAATAATTTTATTACAAAGTTCAAATATAAATCAAATGCATTTATGAAATAAAATATATGATATGGATGGAATTAGTCATAAAAATTTGTAATATATTCAACCAACATATAATTACGATGGATTAGGATACAAATGTGATCGAACAAAAGTTATAAAAGTCATGCATCACTCAAATATGGCTCCAATTATTCCATCCATTATGTATAAACAGTTAATTAATAACCAGTGTCACCATCAAGATGATTTACGTATCAGTTTCCTAGAGGCTAGATTGTTTCGCTGATTCGTTTACTGTGTCCCTCCGGAAGCAAGCCGCCCTTGTCCCATCCATTTCCGGCCACAAAGGTTGCCGTCAAAGCGTTCCCAAAGTTTGTGTTGTGACAAAAGGCTTTATCGTGTTCTTATTTTGACGCGACCGTGTTCCTTGTTATATTGGATATTTCATAGGTTTTATTAAAAACACTGTTCTGGGTTTTTGCGGCGACCTTTGATAGCATGGAATAGGTTTATAAAGCTTTGGTTGCCGACTTTAAAATGAGTTTTATATAATTTATGTTTGGAAAAGCGCATTAAGAAATTAAATACTTAAACGGATTTTAAACGCGATTTATTCATTATATTATTAAGCCGACGTTTCGAACACTATACAGCGAGCGCGGTCACGGGGAGACTGTGACCACTGTCTTAATAATATAATGAAAAATCGCGGCTAAAATCGGTTTATGTCTTTAATTTCTAAACGTACGATACTCGCGTACAATCAAACACAAGAAAATACTAAAGCGCATTAATATTTCGTTGTTGCGTAATATATAGAACTGAGGGGTTATCAATAAAATGCTTGTAAATAACAGTTAACCTTAAATATCATAGTTCTACCATTTAAACCAAATATAAGAGTTGACAAGATCTCGCAAGATAAACGATTATCAGGTTATAGACAAAATCTTGGTAGACTCACACTTAGAATGAAGCTTATTTTAGAAGTATATATATATCACATCACTTATTTTAGTTCATAATATTGAATTCTCAAAATAACATCTGATTTACAGTTTTAATATTCTTTAAGATTAAAAATAAAACAGTATAGTCAAATACAATGAACGTCGTGACACGCAGAGGTGAAAGAACGATTTTAATAATGGCGACGATGTTTAAGAAGCTTCAAATATTGAGATTTGAAATGTTCATGAAAAATTAAGCACGAACGTTTTGTATTCAATTTAAATAAGTTTTTACAGTAAATTTACTCAAGAGTTTAAGAAATTTCTTTAATTTTTTTTTCATCAACGTATTAAAATTGCTGAGTTGACATTTGGTATTCGAAGATTAAATTTATGTTAAGTTTCGTAATGTTCACTTTCAGTTACAGATAATTTATTGGAAGCCTCAGCTTTTAGACGAAATATTCAAAATCACAAATTCATGCACGTTATAAATTAAAGACATGTGGTGTGTATTGAGTATTTTATTCCACAATAGAGTAATATGAAAGTAGAAATATTACGTTCATTATGATATACTTGAAGTGTAATCAGCGATGTATTCATAAAATATTGTATTATAAGCGGTTGTATGATTTTCATATGTTGATTAAGATTTGTTATTGAGGAGATTCTGTTTAACGTTATGTTTATCAGACATACATAACTAAGGAGACATAGGGTTTATGGTCCCGTAGCCACAGGCAAAAGGGGAACGTATGGGGATGTATGGACTGCGAAACTCACTAAGATCCATAGATCTTAGTGATCATATAGTAGTTGGTTTGTCTATCCATCCGTCTCACAAAACGCGGTGTTAGTTATTCAGTTGAAAATTTTAGAAATGACGTATAACTTATTTCTTGTATGGAGACGGGCGTTGGCACCTGTGCCACAGCTAAAGAAGCTTTTATAGGTGTCATCGTTAATTTTAATTTAAGTACACTATATTATTTCGTTCCAAACAAACAATTTTGAATTTTGAATTTTTTAATATCTGTTGCCGATAGCGGCAACCTCAAATAATAAAAAGGTTAAGCAAGGATTGGTACAGTCACAAATTCAATTAATTACCATTTTTTTACAGTCGCTCTACAACGTATTTGTAGTATAGATAAAGTGTCGCGGGTCTGACTCGTACTTGACTGAATTTAAAAGTATTTTTATACTTTATACTTTGATGTATGTAGTTGTTTTCAACTTCATAAATCAAAGTTCACAGTAGTAGAGCACTATAATTGTTACAGATAAATTAAATGAATCAATACACTCATTTCGTACCAAAATTTGAAATTGGAAGCCTTCAATAATTAAATAATAAGGCGTGAATGTATTCCATGAACCAGATCTCCAATTCAAATTCCATTAATTCTTTATCCACACGAGCATATTGAAGTTTCATCCACAGACGATATTACGATAATATACGACGCGGTAGTTACCCGATAGTTTTCATTAAGGATCTTATTTCGCATTTTATCGTAGAGGCTATTGTTAGAAAATGAAAGGCCGGCTGATTGGGAGCATTTGTGAAAGGCACGGAGTTTTCTGCTCTTTCTAAACAGTACTGATTAATGTTCACGAGAAACGAAGCTATGAAGTTGGTGGAACTTTTTAGACTACCATTTTTAATAACTAATGCAGACTAAGTAATTAGTAATTGGCCGTCTAGCGTTTTGGTTGGTGAAAGTTTGTTGGCTGCTTCATATTACTTTGAAAGGGTTCATTTTTATCTTTTATATCGTTTATATCATTAATGTAATTTAAAATAGTATTCATTAAATACTAACCATGTATTTCTATTTACAACACATATGAAATATTGTATACTCTTGAATTATTTAATAAACAAAATGGTTAATTTCTTACATAGTTTTTATAACAAAAACATCGGAACGCAATTCAATTTAAACCATGGCTATAACACACATTAGCGCATAGAGTATGTTTTCTTACATGCCAGTTATATTTTGAGATCAGCATCGTACCCAATATCTCTCGTATAGTTTCGTGTATTATATGATAATACCTTGCGGAAATAATTACCACACTATAATTGGGATGAAAACCCTTGTTTAAATCGGTCAGATCTGCCGGGGACACTATTGTGGCGGGCCCCGTCGCTAACTGACCGAGTAAATTATAAATTGTTCCTAATAGACCTCTGATTTGCTATTGTTCGGTTACGTGCATTGATAACAAATTAGAATTATATGTATGTGTATGACATTATGTTATATTTTTTGCGAATACATTTGCTAATACGTGACTGTATATACGTTGTGTGTCTGGAGAGTAATGTACTTTATTGATTATCAACATATTTTATATTGTTAATTTCTTTAATTTCTGTAATTTCTTTGCCAAATAATATTGTAGATAAATACGCATAAAAACACATCGAATCTAAAATCTGTGTGAATTTTTTATTAGTGAACACGAAATTTTATCAAATTTGATTCTCAATTAGTTAGATGTCGATTTTTTCTCTTCCAATTACGTTTTTTCCCAATAAAGTGTGCAAGAGATTATTCGCTATTAAACCGTACGGAATAGTTTGTATCTTCTATTTTTAGTACGATCATAAGTAAACAATATGAAAGCGAAAAGAAGCGAGCCGACTAACCTTTCGGTACTTACACTGCTATATAAATATCACAATACGGTCTACCATCGATCGAGCTCACAGGCAATTTGCGAAGTATATTAGATGTATCGACGTCAAAGGCCGGGGTCTACGTACTAGGCCCTCAACTTCTAATTCAGTTAATTTGGGCTTTAAATCTCATATTGCGAAATGGACGTGGACAATAATTGCGTTTAGTAAACACCACACCGGTCGGAGACAACACTGGGTGTCCATTAGGGGCCTCAAGGTACACTGGTGCAATGTTATTTGTATGTAATGTGGTACTGTTGATGCAGGTGAAAATAATTGAGAAAACCTACGACACAAGTATATCAGTAGGACGTGGGTAAATTTAGTTGAGTATAAGTTTTTTTATTAATCATTATCTGTGAAAATTTTTTATGTATTAAATCTTTTTCACTTTTTAATATGTTATATTACATTTATTATCGATTTTAATACAAACCTTGTTAGTTAAATCATAGCTTTTTAGATTAGGAATAAATTAGAGTATTCATATTCGAAAATATTATTAAAAGGCGGAAAACGTTCCTCTATTAAAATCACCCAGTGTGATACAGCTTGAGTAATTGAGCTTATTGACATAATTACATTGTCTTTACGCAACAAAGTTTAATTTATATTCCATTAGCTATATATATTGCCCTTTCATTAGGTATGTTTTACCCTTAAACACATTATTGCGATCTAAGGTTTATCTCTCATTGTTATTTAATTAATATGATGAAAAAGTAGAATCGTTAATAAATATAACAATCCGATTTTTAAGTGAAGTCGGGCGATTGAGCTGGAAGTTCGCCTGATGGAAAGCGATCACCACCACCATAAAATCCGCAGATAGTGCCTCTGCCAATGCCAATGCACTGCCCTCTTCCAATGCCTGCCAGCAGAATTGACGACAAGAAATAAGGATTGGAATGGGAAGTGTAAGGAAAAAATCCCCCGGCTCCCCCACTCACCCCATGTAACTATTTCACCGGTTTTTTGGGGGGGTGTGGTACTTCCCCGGTGCGAGCTGGCCCAAAACATGCCGGAGCGTGCTTAACTCCTACATTTTTTTTTTTATAATAACAACCATTCAAATCCAATTGAATTTAATAAATATTCAACATACTAAATAAACATCATGAAAAAACCACTACTAATAGCTTATATTTCATCTTAAATGGCAATATGTTGTTTTTTATTCATTGCCTTCTTATTGTTGGATATAGATGCCTCCCTGAAGTTTTCGGAAGCGCTGTAGTGATTTCAGTTTAAACTGTTTCCCCCATCTTGTTCTTATCACGCTTAGTTCGCATTTAGATAATTACTCGTATTACGCAAAGGCGCCTGACGTTTATTTGCAGAAACATGGCCGTATTATTATTGTCTTCTTATTGAGTTTTGTGGAATCTTCAGGGTATTCACAACACATGTTATTGGCCCCTGAACACTGGTGTCACGTTTCTATTGTCCAATTCCTCATAATACGCAATAACTGTCTGGAGAACTCGATAATATTACATAGTTTGGTTGTATCGTAGATATACAGAAACTGTATTTAATCTATGATGTAACTATAATCGATGTAGATAGTTGTTATTGCGAAAAAGTATATGTCGTAATGGGTACTAAAGTTTTGTTTGAGTGTCTATTTATAATGTTTTATTAATATAAGATTTCGGAGCTTAAACACTGACGCTTCAAGGATTAATTAAAGCTGTTTTTATTTTGAAAATATTGAATAGCTTGGAATAAAAACAATTTTGCTTGGAATAAAAATAAAAACAAAACGCGTACGCTAATTTAGCTTTATTATTGATAATAACATTATTTTATTTTAAAAAAGTGCAGTTTTAAACGTGTAAGTATGAATTTTATGCTTTAAGTAAAACTTTCATAAAATAACGTATATTATATAATATACATACGTATACGTTAATTTGTTTATTTTATGGAAAGAAGTAATTACAATGCGAATTGCTCCATCAGCGCCCGTACAACGACCCGTGTTTTTTTCTTTTTTCGAAAAAAGCTTTTAATATATTAGTATGAAATAATTATTTCTAACGTTTGAAGTCTCCAGTCTGAGATTGGTGTGATGAAGTTTATTTCTTAAGTCAATGGACTATAGTCTCAAGATCTAACTTCATTCTATTAAAATTTCATTAAAGGTGTAATTTACGCAATGTTTGCAAAGATTGAGATTAAAAACTAATGATGTTTCTATAAAAATTAATTTGCTACTAATGTTAACATTTTATATTTCATTTTTGTCTATCCAAATATTTTAATATGTTAGAAAATTGCTAAAGTTTAAAGCCTGCTTTCAATGCTATGATAATAATTGTATTATTCATGTTATACGTGAGCCCCTGCATTACTTTTCTAGCAATAACTATTTATATAATTATATCTTACGTACACTTAGTATGTTTTAATTGAACATTTAGAATTATATGTATCTCTTTCATATAGACCTTCAATTAAAATAACATCATATTATATTAGGACATATATAGCCAAAACAAATCATAAATATGTTACGACAAATTCGTATTCCATTTTATCAAAGAAAAGGAGGATCAAACGTACTTATCGATATTTGATATACGAGGCTTATCAAATAATTGTCTCTATTTTCGAAAGCCATTCGGTTTATACAACGTCCGCCCCCTACGACTCTTGACAATGCCAATCAATGAAACATGAAATCCGACTAAGCAGATGCATTGATTCTTTCCGACATTGAAAATAACTCGAAATGTATGCGACCCAAACTGTACTCATTGTCGTTGGGATAGGGTTGTCAATCGAAGACGCTATTTGTCTCTGGATTTGTAGATCTTTGTTCGTCGCAAACGTTGGCTATTGTTGGCAAAGCTGGCCAATCAGTTCCATCAGTGCTTGAGAGGCCAATGAAGCGTGTCTAATGCCTCACTCCACTAGGGTTAAATCGCAGTTGGTTTTGTCATTTCGTTAAGTGTGCCTGTTGCGCTGAGGATCCGAAACTGTTGACATGTCAAAGTGATTTGAAGATGCTATCTGAAATGTTGAGCGGCTCCCAAAAATATTTGTTATATACTGAGAATTTGCTTTACAACTTTCTATAGCTATGTTAAGATGAATATTTACCCTTTGATTAAAATGAAAATTGCTTGGACGGTTTACATTTTGAACCGACGGTCCAAGGAGGAAGAAATTATTTTCATATTTATATTAATATATTTTATGAACATATAATTATTTATATGAATATATTTTTTTATTGGCTTTAATAGTCGATAACGTGGGTTTTCAAGCGATTTGAGTCTTATTTTGCGTTTGATTGGAAATTGTTGTGATTTGGCCCCATTTTTAAAACTAAAGTGGTCAGGGATGTGTGTCCTTTTTTGTAGAAAAACTTATGTTCTACAGTTTTATAGTTATAGACATGTTAAATATATATTTTTTGATTTAAGTAATAAATACAATGAATATCACACATTATTCAATAACGTATCTTAAAAACATTTTATATCATTCTGAATTTTAAATTATTTTGATGAACGATCCTAACTTATTATGTAACTACAAGGTTACATTTATAAAGCCTCTTTGGTACTTAATTAATAATAAAAGTAATAAAGTTTGTACTTAAAATGCACATTTCCCCCGCAATCAAACTTGTTAGAGTTGTAGACAATAAATACATTACAATGGTTTACTAACTATAAAAGGGTTCTTCGATTTTTGTTGTGACGTGACCCAAGCGAATTGACGTCATCGCCTCATATGAAGTGTAATTGAACTGGGGCTTTTTTTTTTTTTTAACGAGGAGGAATTCTTCCAAAGATGCTCTAGCTTTGGGAGAAAAGTAGAGCATGTGGGATTTCTACCCACTAAAACCTCCTCGGCGGCCAAACTCAAAGAACAAAAGCAGGGATCCTGGGATCTCTGAACTGGGGCTAGGTCGTAACTACAACTCAAAGTCATTTCACACAGCCTCATTTCACTTTGTTACATGTGAGGAACTCGGACTTAAAATATCGATAAGCCGAGCCTGGTTCGAGACCAGGCGAGAGCGTGTAGGAAATAAATTGATTTTTGAATTTATCTGCACATGTGGATAACATCACCACTGCTCGAAACGGTGAAGAAGTTTTCCTGAGAAAACCGGCATGTCTGAGAATCAAAAACTGTGACATGTGACATCTGCCAACCCGCTCTTAGTGGATGGCTTAAACCCATATAGGAGGCCCGTGTCCCAGCAGTGGGAACATATATGGGCTGATGATGATGAAAACTTTAAATAAATAACTTACATAACATAAAATATGTCTTATAATTACCTAAATTCCGTGGGTTGCTTAGAAGAAATCGCTTGAGAACAATAAAGCCGCCCAATGCTATCTTTAGCATATTCTGTACCTACCTGATACAACCGCACATTTTCTAATGTAAAAAATATTTATTCATTTATTGATACCGTGTTTCTTGTATTAAGTAAGTAGTGATTCAATAGTGTAAAATAAGGTAAACGTGTTGTTTAACATATTTTTCTTAAATTATCCTCTGTTAACAAATAATGCTGTTGGAGAGAAGTAGAATTAACAATTGGTATCAGAAAATATGAGCATTTTTATTATTAAACACGTGTATTATAATCTTACGTATACAAATAGCCAATTTACTCAACCTCGCTCACAGAACAGACATAATGCGAATATATTTTACGAGAATGGTTTTGAAAGAGATATTTTGATGAATCGCAACCATCAATATAGTATTGACGAAGAATATGCGTGTATTGGAAATGTATCCTAGGTTCCGACGGGCAGACGTAGGGCTGCGGTTAATGTAGAAAATAATGCAGACAAAACTTTACTATTGTTTTGTTTTTTTTTTTTTAAATCTGCACAAATATTCTTGAGAGAAACGTTTTTTCATTAATACATTAGAAATCTACGTAAATTTTCACAAATTACCTTATTTTAAATAATGTATATTATTCCTCAGTGACGTAGCTTATATTTTACTTTCTGATGTATGCAGGTGAATCTCGAATTAACAGCTAGTATTCATTTTTATATTAAGTTAGGTTCAGGGAGGGTTGATGTTCTATTAAAATCTACAATAATTAACAAAAAATAACAACTTGTAATTGCTATATCCACGTAGGTACACATAAGTCATATTAGACAGCCCTGTCGCCGTGGCATCTCCCAGGTTATTGGCATGCCCTTTAAACAATGAATAATGACATTCTGCTGTATCTATGTTGGGTAGTCTGAAACCTCGCTTGGAAAATTTAGTGAAATCTTTCATGAAAATGGTTAAGTACTGTTTCACGTGAGGCTGTCTACATTAAACTTTATGTATAATGTTTGTTAACAATATTTAATTACAAAATAATTTCATAAATGTTATACAATTAACATTTAAAAGCTTGTATGTGGAAGTAGTAACAGTTTGCTTAAAATGATTCTGGAAATCAAATTATTGTGTAAATTTTAGTCACATATAAGAATTATTATCACGCAAACAACAATAATGCCAAATACATTTGAAGTCGTGTACTATGTAAGTAAGGCAGTGGTGGCTCAGTGGTGAGGACCTCGGACTTCAAAATCGATAAGTCGGGGTTCGAGACCGGGCGAGCGTGCAGGAAATAAATTGATTTTTCAATTTATCTGCGCATGTAGATAACATCACCACTGCTTAAACGGTGAAGGAAAACATCGTGAGGAAACCGGCATGTCCAAGAATTAAAAGTTCGACGGCATGTGACATCTGCCAACCCGCACTTGGCCAGCGTGGTGGATTATGGCCTGAACCCATAGGAGGCCTGTGTCCCAGCAGTGGGAACATATATGGGCTGATGATGATGATGATGATGACTACGTAAGATTTTTTTTTTAATCATGATAGGGAAGCGCTAGACCACGATTTCGCCTGATGGTAAGATGAGATAATCATGCAATAAAATTTTTAAATACTAAACCATACAATCACTGTTTTGTACACGTTACAGTGTTCAGTGTTCTAACAGAAATAAGGCATAATAATAATAATAATATCTAAGAATTAGATAGATAGAAAGAGTCTCCTTCTTATGTATTATAGTTAGGATCCATAGAGCTATAACTGAAACTATGGTATTATGAGTTGGTGGTGGTTGGTGAAAATTATAATAAACAAATAGTTTGGCCATAAATGGGAGTAAATGTTTTCTTGCAAATGCCACGGTAAAGCCATCACTAATATTCAATATAGCTTCACACGTAAACACTTAACAGGATTCGCATTTAATTTAAGGATTTAATATGAGGCGCGGAAGGCCGAAGGGGGCAATTACTATAAGATTAGTGGTTGGTTGCTTAGTGACGTCACCGCATTGTGCCTACGTAATCCGATTAACGTAATTGCTGAAAATCCTGCCAAAATAACTTGGGCATGAAATAGATTAACGTTATTACGTTCCTATTAACCTACACATATAAAAATATATTGCAGTTTATGTATTTATTTATTTATAATGCTTTATTGTACAAACTTAAAAAGAAAAAACACGAACACAGTAAACAGAAAAAAATACATTGTTTGTACAAGAGGCGGCCCTATTGCTTAACAGCAATCTCTGCCAGGCAACTGTAGTTATCTTTTCATTTCGAATAAAGATGGTTTGGTCATATAAAACATGAAAAATATAATGAAACCTTTTTTTATCAATATATAAGAAGTACCTTCGAATTAAGATTTCTAAACTAAATTCTACTTTATCTGTTATTATTTTATGTGAGAATTGGTAATAGGAGTTAGTGGGTCTCCTGCTGGTAAGCGACCATTACCGCTTATGATCATTTGCCATCTAACTTTAGAAGATAAGGGATGAGACAAGGATAGATGAGGAGAATAAAGAAAAAGGTTGCAGAAAAAGATATAGAAATCTGGCACATATGAACAATTTAAAATTAATCTCTTCTTCAATTGCAACAGAACAAATTGCAAAAGGTATGTATTTTAATATATCTTAACTACCCCGCACTGAAATCTATAGATAAAACTTTTTATCTCAACAAGGCTTTGTCGCGACATTACAAACGATTTCAGAGGTAAAAGAAAGTAAGATAAGACTTTTTTAATTTATAGGTTTGCGATTAAACGTTTTTTGTACTTTACTGAGATTGCAGAAGTTTAATAAACGTGATCACATTTGTTTTTGTTGTTGAGTTGTATTGGTAATTAATTAGTGGAGTAAATTTAGCGAAAATAACAGTAGAAAATGGCTTCAGAATCCCCTAGTGGGACATGAGGCAGATGCATTTAACGTCTAATTAATTGATTTTTAAAGCAAGTAAGGGTTTCAGTCTATAGACCAGACGGAGACTTTTTTAGACTTTACTAACCATAAGACTAGAATACTTTGTACTAACGCCAGTCTATAACCTATAGCTCACAAAACACCCTCAGATTTGCATCCGTTATAAAATAACAGTTAATTTTTATAAATACTTATGGAAGTATAACTTATTAACAGGACCGCAAAAACAAAATAACAAATGTTACAAAAATGCGAACAATGAAGAAAATCGCCTGTTCCATTGTATTTGGTCGTTAAAATTAGACATTAACTATTTCCTTAAATTTTAGAGAAACGTGTTTGTTACCCACGCATTAGAGTATGCTAAATAAGTTTATTTGAATTGTAGCTGAGAAGAAAAAGTGTACCAATACACTTTTACACTTCGACACTTTCTTTGTCTGTCTATTTAGTGTGATTTTGGCTAACATTTTATAGGAGAAGAAAAGTTTTTAGCTAAGTTACATATTAACTTCCAGTTTCATACACTGATAATATAGAGAAAAAGAATACTCCTATCTACACTTTTCTTTCATTAATTTAAATATTTAATAATTTAAAATATCTTAATGAATACTCGCAATAATTACCGTGGCTCTCATAAATCAGTATTTGCATGTAATTAAATAATTATTCGTTAGTTAACTAAACAGTGAACAGTCACTCAAGGTACGGCTTGTTTGAACTTAATTAAGTGAGACACGAAGTGACTGCCCCCGATCAAAGCGTTTGATGTTAATATTTGTCGTCTGAAAAGAGTCGTTGCCACCATCGATGGTTTGTACTAATTATATAGACCGCAATGATATATGTTAGAAATGAAAATGGCTGTGTTAAATATTAGTTTGATCATAACTGCAATTCTATACAACTGCCTAATTGATATATTCAGTTGATAACAAATTGCAGCGAGTCCAGCAACTTTTAGCAAAATGAGGGTATTTGGGCCGAACGTTGAATAATCAACGTTTGAACGCTAAGGCACAATCTCTACGAATGCGCAATGTTTCTAATTGATTCGGCTTTTTATAGGATTAGATAGCTAAACATGTTTTGATAAGTAATGAAACGCTGTATCTTCACTCAGTCAACAGAATATTAAGACACAATTGATATCTGACGTATATAATCTTTCAGTACGTAGGTATAGTGGATATCTTTTTGAAACGGTGGTAAATGTTAACTTTGTTATGAAGTTACAAAAGTGTTTTTATAAGAAGTCTAGTTTAAAAATAAAGTTTGAGTTTGAGTTTGCACAAAGAATACTGGAACAAAGGTACATAATTTTTACTTTTATTTTCTATAATGTAACAATGCTATGGTACATACTTCTTCTTCTCAAATGAATGGCTACATGAAATTAATGGTTAGTATAACTGTTATATAAATAATAATTATATTTTTTCTCTACACCAATATCATAAGGAGGATATTTTTATATTTTTGTACCTATGTTTGTAACGTTTTCACGCAAAAACTGCTTGACCGATTTCAATAATTCTTTCACCAATAGAAAGCTACAACTTCACTGAGTGACAAAGGCTATATACGCACGAGCGACGCCGAGGGCAACAGCTAGTATTACATGGTATGTGAAGAATATCGATATAGTTTGTGTTTTAAAGGTAATTTTAATGCTCCATTCTCGCCTATTTACCAACAGAAAATAAACTCTATTAAATTTAACAAAGATTAATTATTTTCAACAGCTACGCGTGTGGTTTCAATTAAGTTTGCACTCGGACTAATGAAATTATTTGTTCGTGTGTAACATAATATAAATTCAATTAAATGTTATAAAGAATATCAGCTATACTCATTAACATATTTAGATTAAACTTTGAATTTTGACTTTGAAAATGTTTTGGATAATTCAAATTAATTTTGCTTTGATTAATGCATTCATTTAAAAAAATATATATTGTTTTCATAAGGTAAAATAATTAATGTAATATTGCATACGGACTAACAAATATTAATACTTTAAATGTTATATGTAACGCTCATTCCATAGACATTTCCTCAAATAATTAATTTAATTTTGCATATAAAAATTATTTCTGTCGTTTTGATATATCTGTCTATTTATTTTGTATTTAATTTCCTGATAGTAAAATATCAGTCACACAAAATGCTGTGTGCAAATAAATTTGATGACGTGTCTTACATAACGTCTTCACGTCTTCAACGCATTACATAAAGATCAAAGATTCTGTTCAAAGAATACATTATATACAAGCTTAACCCGAAACATGACACGAAGATACACAACACGCCAGATGACACGCGACGGAATCACATCCTGTATTGACAGAAAGCAACTACCACGCGTATCGTATACGTGACTTCGAGATTGTAAAGAAAGCTTTATTGAAATACTACTCTGAAAATAGGGTTTCTTTCTAGAATGCAAATGGTATATTGTTTATTTTTGGTCAAAAAACAAAAATATTGTAACTTTCTTTCCTTTAATTTGACAGACGAGCACGCTGTGGCACGATTTCATGTTTCGTATACCTAGCTTGTGGATGTCCCTTATCGTAAAATAAAGTCATCAGACAAAAATTATGTATGTGTCACATAATAAGAATGATTTATAATATAATAGCTGTTTGTAAGTCAGCAAGAATTATTAAAAAATAATTTTAGCTTTAGAAGCCTATTTTAGCTTTTTTATCATGCAAACAGCATCATTATTACATTCATATTATACCTCTGAATTGAATCTCTCTTCTAATCTCGAATCTCTCTAAAATCTCATCTCGAAAGATGAAAAGTGAAAACCGATAGTAACAGTTGCCCATCGCCAAGATTTGAAATCAGCCAATATAACGTGGAGACGGAACCATACAGCCGGCGGCCACAAGTTTCCAATAAGTAATTAAAATCCCGAGACGGCAGATTACGACGTTCTATCACAAAAGAGTATTTACTCAGTACGCCTTGCTGACGCTCCTTAAATCTCTTCCGATTTCTTGGCGCGCATTGTTATGAAGCTTGGATCATGTTTGTAATCTTGTGATCGTTAAATTGAAAATAATTTTAAGAATACTTCAAAATGTTGAAAGGTATTTATAACATCTATCTACATTCGCAGAAGAAATCTCTGCACTTAGATGATTTTTATTAATCCCGGCAAAACGTGAAAACAAGGCGCTATCCGTGTTCGGGAATAAATAACGAATAAAATGCTATTAATCCAAAAAGAAACAGAGAAATAACGGGGTAAAAATAAATCATTTTATGAGCAATAAATTATTCAAGCGACCAAACAGCGAAAAAGGATTACACGAGATAACATCATAAATACACGCAAACCGTTATAAAGCCCCTGTTTACACAATCACTGTTTAGACCATTTTTATGAAGAACTGTACAAATAGCCAAGCACAAACATTAATCTGCTTTGAACAACAGAAGATATAAAGGGACTGCGATAAGCCAATATTTTCTTAGGGGACAAAACTCTGGTAGCAGACCAATTAGAGCGTGATATAATTTTTACGTAAACTTAATCTTTGTGATTTGGAAATCTAACTTTAATTAAATAGGTTTTAATTAGTGAATCATATTGAAGTCCGAAATTATGTATTCGCTTTCAATTGAGTGCTCAAACTCACTCAAACCGAGAAGATTAGTATATTTGAAAAGTAATTATGTTTTTCTATGCTGTGCATTATTTTAACAAGATTTTTTGACAATAAATTTCTATATGACATGAGTATAGAGAGTCATTGTATTTTCTACGTTTAAAAATGTTTCTCAATAAGACAAAACGGAGGTACACATAGCCTCTCTATTCATTTAAAATAAAGACAAAACTTCTGATCCAGACCGTATTAAGTAAGTCATAATTACAATGAAATTAATGTTTTGTACTCAAATACATATTTTAAAGTAATAAACAACTAAATCACCCAACCCTTCACATACGAAGACCATAATTCAATTTGAACGTCGTTAGAACAATCGATGCGTGTCTTAATATTAAATTCGGTTTAAAATGTTGCGCCTAACTATAATTTAGTGGAATCTCTCGAAGATTTATGGATATTGCTGGGGAGAGGTGCTGACTCTGCAGTTTTACCGCAATCGCTTTAACCCGTTTATTCATTGATTAATGTTTACAGGGTGTTTACGATTTACATATAATACCCTCATAGGAGGACTGTGTCCCAGCAGTGGGAACATATATGGCTGATGATGATGATGATGAGCCCTATAATAAGAATATACATATATTACTATAACCTACTAATAGTACCTAATGTACTTAACTGGCCATGGTGTCATATACATTTAAATCTGGAAACAAATGAGCGCGAAAATTCTTCCAGAAGTGAAAGGAATTTCTGAAATCGTTTAGTTGTGTTTTCTTCTTCTCTACAATATGACAAACATAAGCAAACATTCATTTTTTTCTCTATGCAATACATTCATTGTTTAGATAAAATAAATGGTATACATAATCAATGACCATACCAAATGACCTTAGAACCGAGGGGTCCTGAGTTCGATACCTGGTGGAGATGCAAAAAACAATGTATCTCGGTCTGCCAGGACACAGGAGGCTGATCATCTACTTGTCCATAAAGAAAATCGATCAATGAAACATATGTATATCATCTGCCCCATACTCCAGTAAGGGTACACGGGACTTCACTTTATACATAATGAATATATTATGTGATACATAAATATAGAAAATAAAGAAAAAAACATATTTGGCCTTAAGTGTTAACGATTTAAGCCAAATAAATAGAATTCGTGATATCACCCTGTATACTGAAAAATTCGAGTCTACCTTGAATGCCAAGAGATTAGAGAAAGTTTGAATTTAAATTAATTTAGCGGATTATTAATTTAGAGTAATGAACTTGAGTCTTTGTTGAAATGAACAATTTTCGCATAGAAATTAAATTTGATTATCATTATCATTATCTTAATTTATTTTCTTTCTTTTTTGTATTTATTTTCACCCACTTTTACATTACTATCCACAATTATGATAATTTATTTTTCGGTTTTATGTGCCTGTTTCTGATTTTTAGTTAATTTTTTTGTTAAAAAGCAATTTATTCAGATTTGATTTACATTATAAATTAATTAACATTATTTTACTCTCTATAAATTTTAACGTATTAATTTAAAATAATTATCTAATTATTAATAATAATGATTAAACTTAACTGTTCCCGAAATGTATAAAACTTACACAATTTGTTCTATTCAATTAAAATTTCCACTATAACAATATACAATTGCTGAAACAAGTTCCAAGCGTAGCATTTGCTCATTTAAATAGCACCTTGCTTCGAGATTACGGAGTCCCAAAACCGAGGCTAATTGCACTTGTAGGAGTTAGCAGCGTTCCCGGGGATCTCTTTAAGCTCGGGAACGAGTGTAAAAGATTTATATCTGTGCGATTTTGCGCTAATACCACTTTCGCGTTTTCGGGAAATTAAGACATCGACGTAATAGCGCCTCGCTTCATTATACCCTTGTTTATAGGCTTTCAGATTTCAAATGGATAAAGTTGCTATTTCAATATTGTTAAAATAGCAGCGAGTTTGATTGAAAAATCAGTAATGAAATGCAGTAATCGTATATTTTCCTGTAATGAGGCAGGATTATCTAAAACTAAAGCTTCATTATCATCATCATCATCATCAAGCTATATCGTTTCTCACTGCTAGGACACGGGTATCCTATGAGGGTTAACACTATAGTTTATATTTATACATTGGCAATATATAAATTTGTTTTCCTTGTACGCGAGTTTTTTATTTATACTATAGAGGCCTTTTGAATACTGTAAATAGTTCTTGTAAATTGAAATTTTGGTTATTTTATTACTCTAAACTTTTAAATAATTTTTATACTTATGTAGTGTATGTACATTTCTCTAATCAACTATACTCTTCTCTTAATAAAGATTATTAAATTGGCGTTTATGTTTTCTCTTACAGAAATAACGCGTCCGCCAAGCAACTAGAACATTGTGAAAATTGAAAAAAGCAAAACTCATATCGTGCAAAAACTTAATTGCTTCGTTATAAAATGAAATTAAAAATATGGCTGTTATATTACGTGCAATGGTTCCGAGTGTAAAAATAAAAGACCAACATGCAAGTGAGAGCCGAGAGGTGTTAACATATCACAAGCAGGTGACGATTACGCGATATAATAATTAATAAACGTTTAAATGTGAACATATTTATGCTCAAACAGATATTAAATAGGTGTGAAGCACTCTACAGCTCAAGGGCGTTTAAAATTTTTGCCTTTTAACATCGTTACTGCAATGAATTCGTAATTATTATATAATTTAATTTACAGATTTTGCTTTGATTGTTTCGTTAATTAATGTCAACGTTTTAAGTGTTATACCAGGTATGTTATATAACTAAGTGAAAACCAAATGACAATTACTGTGCCATTCTTTAAAGAGAGTAAATAACTGTTATTTTGATACCATGTTCGAAGCTTCAAATATATTTAGATACTTTTTTTATCATAGCCCAATAGAACGGCCCACAAAATCAATCAATCAAAAGGAGCAGGTACAGAGTATAGCTTTGCTTTCAGTTCTCTCAGTTTCTACTGAGTAGGTAGTTATTCAATACGACCCATTTTCTTGCTACGGAATTCCGTTGCCCCATTACTTTCAAATAATTTTCGAGCCAACGTATGTTGCCTTGAATTTATAGACATAATTAAAATCATTGTTTAAGTTAATCCGGAGTAAAACAAAATAAATGACAGCCATTGAATACGGATAAATAATGAACACACCTCTTGATCAGGGAAAATCTATATAAATCAGTTTGAGTTAAATTTTCAAAATTTTCTATTAATCTTTTTCTATCATGCTGCTTTTTATATATTAAAAGTATTTTGAAAGAACTGAGTATTGCTCAGGAGAGATGTTTTATTTCGAGTGAAATGTATAGATTGGTTACTTACGTTGGCACAGATATAAAGATTCTGAATAAAATGACAACGAAAGTTTCCTATCAATCCCTCCAGACGATCCGCAAAATATGCATCACAGGAGAATAACACAGAGTTTTGCATCAAATTTCTAGTATTACTTTTCCATTAGTATTTCGATTTTTGTTTGCGACTTTACCGCAATATGGCACGATAAAGTTTCATTCTTTTTGCCGTAGACTTGCGTCTAAGATTGGATCCTATTATTCGTGTACTTTCTTATAATAAATTTTTATTCTACAGGTTTATAGTTTCCTCTGGGAATACATCTCGTTATAAAAATTTTCTTTAAGACTGTCTTGGTAAGACTCAAAGCGAAATGAATGTGCATTTTATATCTAAGTGCCATAGAAAATGGGTTTTTGTAAAAGTAATTCGGCTTTGCGCATAATATTTTAACATATACTTGAATGTTTTTTAAATTTATTTTAAAATACTCCAGATGAAACGGTCTTGAAGTCGTAGACCTAATAATAAATTGCCTTGAAAACTCATAACTTGCTTTCGAATCTTTTAATATTTAGTACTGTTATTGTTTAGTATCATCATCATTATCAGCCAATATATTTTCTCACTGCAAAGATACAGGCTCCTGCGAGGGACAAGCCATAATCCAACACGATGACCGACTGCGAGTTTTTCGTCGAACTTTTGCTTCTTCGACACGCTGGTTTCCTATTGTTTCCTTTACCGTTTCGACCCTTGGTGACCTAAATAAGGTGCAGATCTCGAACCACCGATTTCTCTATTTAAGTACGAGGTACGATAACTATAACTAAATAAACAAACACACGCCTTTAATTTAACTGAACGCCGATTGATAAGGCTTCATTTGCATGTATTTTTTTCAAATAAAAATAGCACTCAGAACAATTTTTAAACAGAATTCTAAAATACAATAACGGATAAAGGGAACGTCACAACCAAAACACAACTTGTGTACCGTACCATATACTCGTATAGCCGCTCCATGGATTTCGCAGTGACTTAGCATAATTAAGATGCGTTAAGACTAGCGCGTCACAAAATGAAATTAGCGTAAATCACATCACTAGTTAGGATTTACGAGGATATCGAGATCGCGAAATCGAATCAGAATCTCGTGTTTGCGGCTTAGTCGTGACTAACGAAGCGTGACGCAGAGGTGTATAGTGAAGACGTAGTGTTTGAGTCGCTTGAGCGCCATTTTAATTACGGATTGATATATTTTGTAAGTAAGCGTCTCTATAGATGGCCTAATGGTTAAGAACATAATGAAATGAATGACAATGAATAGAATTTTCGAGGTTGTTCGCATTAGAATGATAGTTTATATTATATACAAAACGATTTAACTACAGGATCATATAGTTATAACATTAAAGATACACCTACTATCGTTCCATTTTTCCGCGTAGCTAAAGGAATTTTAAATGAAAATAAAATGTTTCAAGTAAAGAGTATCCTATGTAACTCTTTAACCTCCTAAGTATCAAAAATCATATCTTAAAATCACTGATGCGAAATGAAAGAAAAGCAACCTAACACATAAACAAGCTTTCGCATTTATATATCGGTAAGGAAATCATACTATCTCTTTTATTATTATTTCTATGTCCTGTTGCATTTTTATTAACATTACATGTTGAAAGATAAATAATTATTTACACTAACAAAAACAACTAGAAATAATAGAACACACTCAGAAGCAAATATTTTATACTACGTCGCGTATCTGGCAATAATGAAGAAACCCGATCCAAAACTGTATTAATAAAACCTATACAGATTCCCATTTCTAATTAGCTTGTCGATGCACCTTCACAACGCTAAGAGGCATCCCCGTTTGATGGGGAATGCATTTTGTATGAGCGTCGGGAGCGTTTTAGATTAAGTTGCTTTAATTACACTGTAAGTAAACACAGTAAAGCGGCGCGTATGTAATTACGATTAGTAATTAGGTATACTTGAGATACGGTGCGTAAGGGTGTCGTTTGATTGTGAGATGAGCGAAGATATGTTATAGATATGGAATCGGGAACTAAAGATTTAGATTTTCGAATACACGACTTAGTTGTATAATATTATAAACAATACAAAATGAAATTGTTCAATTATGTTATGATCATTTTATAACATTTTAGACGGGATGTCAAACTTACGTAATTAAAAAAAAAAATCACAAAAATATGTAATAATACATAAATAAATAAATAAGTGTCATCTATGAATTCGCATTGACCAGCTTAATTTTTTATTGACAATACGGCTCATATTAGCAGATTTATATATTGTTAAAATAGCTACTGAAACAATGGCTTGCTGATATTTGATAATGGCAGAAAGAAAATTTTGGATTTTAATGGATGCTTATTGTGGTTTAATTTACTATAATAAACAGAACCAAACATTTAGTTTAATATCTAAATTACTGCTCAATGGTAATAAATTATTAAAAGTCGTGTAATACGCTTTACGGTAATGGTATGGTATAGTCACGGTAAATGGCTATTTGCACACTGAATTACTAATTATATATCAAAAGAAAATGTTTTATTGTGCTGTCTTAATTACTATTATTAGAGTTTCTATTTTAATATGAGTGTCTTATTGTTAAGCTATGATTTGCAGGTCGTTGACAAATAATCTTTATACGAATATATTGTATGCCTACATCTTAATATTTAAAAAAAATGCATCCCTATTTCCCTTGTACCACGGGTAAAACCGGGGAGAACACTTAGTGTTTTATAAAAAAAAACAGTTCCTAAAACAGTCATAGAAGTTTAGCCAACTCTCCGACGAGAGCCTACGCTGGTAACATAAGAAAATCACAGCGCGCGAGTCGCGAGCACATGTTAAGAAAGTTTGTTAATATTTAATGAATACACGTGAATAGCGTTGATTTGTAGCTACTTCGCGTTTAATTTGCGCCCCAAAGCCGCGAGCCGCTAATTTAATCATTTGACAAGCACGAACGTGGAATAGACAGGCCATAGGCGCTTACTAGGCTCGAAATTAATGTTGGAACACCGTAATACGCTGTTATTTATGGGATTAAATCATTTTTGGTTTAATTTATTCTGTGTTCCTGTTGGTTCTCGCTTAATGAATTGATAATGATGTTCATTTGTTGTTGTTGTTGTGACGTGAACAACAACATTATTATGTGGGAGTCGAGCATGCTTCGGCACGAATTGGGCCAGCTCGCACCGGGGAAGTACCACACCCCCACAGAAAATCGGCGTCAAATAGTGGCATGCCACTGTGTTTCGTTCGGTGAGTGGGGGAGGCCGGAGGCCCGTTTCCTTTTCCTCACCCGT
This sequence comes from Zerene cesonia, assembly GCF_012273895.1. NCBI lineage: Eukaryota > Metazoa > Arthropoda > Insecta > Lepidoptera > Pieridae > Zerene > Zerene cesonia. The sequence goes on along the minus strand of NC_052120.1, from coordinate 7,018,009 downwards.
CCCAGTCCATTCCTTCTTTCCAGTCGTTAATCCATTCCTTTTCCCTTACCCCAAAAAAGCGAGCAGCGCATTCGCAGGGGCCCTACCTTTGCGAATGTTCATGGGCGGTGGTGATCGCTTACCATCAGGCGAACCACCAGCTCAGTTGCCCGCTATGACATAAAAAAAAAACAGAACACCGTCATAGATATAATACACCTTACGACATACAAGTCACAGACACCGTTTAATAGAACAACTATTTGCACTTTTATTTAATTTTCCAATGATAAAACGCGTATTTTAGGAGTACATTCTTCCAAAGGATTCAGTTATGGTTGTTATGGTAATGAGTATCATTTAATTTCTACCAAAGCGTTTTCTTTTATAAAAGTTGTCACTCGCAGTCTCTCGGCTGCTTTATCAAAATTGTTGCATTTGTCATTAGTACAACTCTCTGTATATTTAATTATGCAGAATTGCATGTGCAATATGTGGCTGCATATATAAAAAAATCTAAAGAATTAAAACTACACTTAAACAAAACTTCACTACATAGTGTAAAACAAAGCCGCTTTTCACCGTCTGTGTGACTGTATGCTTAGATCTTGTAAATACGCAACAGATTATAATGGGGTTTTTAATAATAGACAGATAGATTAAAGTGGAAGGTTTATATGTATAATAGCATCTAACAAACTTCTTCGAATTAAACGCGTGCAAAGTCGCGGGTAAAAGCTAGTATTCTATACATCGGTTTCCACCGTCGGACACGGCGTGGTCATTTTCGAATCAGCCTGACACAGTGAGGTGATGTCCTTATGCTTGTTAATTTTAAATCTATCATCTCGATATTCTGATATTATATATACCATTATACCAAATTTATATTATTAGTGGTACAGCTATATCAGTTTCTGACAGTCACACAGCTTATGATCTAGTATGTAGATAGTAATATACAAAATAACTGAATTTTTCATCCGCGCCTACACTACCAACGCGTATAATGATAAGATCACAAATTCTAGTGTTTCATCACTGAACCACCTATAGTTTATTGCATAAAAACACGCACAATGCATACTAGCAAATCTAAAACGCTTGTTCTTTTCAATAAGCTACTAAGCTTGATCAACATTGACAGTCCACCCCTTAGGATCCCCATTAACTGGCCGAAATTAATTGCACAAGGGTTGTGAATTCAAGGTCGAATTATATAAATATGTAATGGTACATACAGCGTCCCCTTGCAATATATTTAAAATACAGTATAATATGATTATCAGGCTGTCCCCCTAACACAGACAAAATCAATAGCGTCTGCGTAAGCGTATATGCAAAACTTGGAGATGAAACACGGCGACTACGTAACGCATGAAATCTGTTTTTCGTTAATATAAATGTATACATTAGTGTCCTGAGGGTTGATTTTTATATTTTGATTATATATTATTCCATTAAACAAAATAATAATATTAATAAATCGAATCATATTAATTAATCATCTACTGACAGACGTCTTTGACGTGTACACGGTAGCGTTATCTATATGTAAGTGATTTGAAAAAGCCTAATTAAGCTATACTTTGTGACAATAATATATATGAGTATAATGTTAGACGCCCGGCATTTTTATTGATAACTACACGCTCGTCGCGGCTCCGCCAGGATATCAAGATTCCTCTTTTAGCCCAAGGGACATCTTCCGCCGACCAACGTGAATGGCCTTATAACATTTTTATTAGTTCGTATACCATTATAAATTGAAATAAATTATTATCATAGCGTCTTATTTAATAACAGTACGGCAAAGGTAGTAAGTAACATAAGGCACTTAAAAATACTCGACGTAATTCTTTACTCGAGTTTCATCATACAAAACATGGCATAATTAATAAAATCATTCCAACGACGGTTTTTTCGCATTATTTTGCATGGTCTACGAGCGGTTTCATCTCGGCATACTCATACCTGTATACCGGCTTTGTGATTGTTCTGCTGTGTTTGTACCGACACATACTACCATGGAGCGTAACGATACTTGTTGGTTTCAAATATGTTTTAAATTTCATAACAATATTTATGAAATTGGAACCGATTTATCGTTTGTGTTTGCTAATGTTCGTTTAATAGATCGTGAAATAGAATCTGAAATGTCTAATTGTTTTATTAAAAATCGATGAGATCATATCATTGTTGAATTAATGTATTTTTATTCTCTATTATAATTGTTTATTCATAAGGATAATACAAGAAATGTTTTGATTTTATTTAAGAAAACCTGCTACATATAAACATGTTTTAGAATTGTGCTTTCAAAAAATTTCTTCTGCTTTATAAAACAGTATGTATCAGTAAAAAAATTATGTTTTATTTAATTCTGCCTATACAACTAAATATTCACGCAAAAAACACCGTCTATTATTTAGATAAAATTTGTTGAAATATACCAAAAAAGTATGAAAATGCATTAACTAGCATTTCTGTATATTTTCAAAAACGGAATCATCAAATGAAAAAATTAGCAAGTCAATGTAATTCAACACACTAAATCGCGACTGTCTATTCCACGACACAGACCACCAACCAAACCTTATCAAATGGGCAGAAACAAATTATTACATATACCCGCCATTACTTCCAAATCGACTATAAAGATAGATCCATTATGCGAAATTGTGGCTCAATAGATGGTCATAACACATCGCTCGTCGTAAGACAGGTATAAGGCATTAGGGAATAATAAAATATCCTTATCGCGCCATTAGATGCTCATAAAATAACAGTTAGTCATATAATAATGTGATGGATGTTAATATTTGTTTTTCCGAGATTGCGCGAATTCGGTTTTATTATTTATTTTACTTTCAATGAATTGCTAGTAATTTACATTAAGCTCGAAATTTATTAGATAAAAGAATGTGATGTGAAAAATGTGATATTATGTCATTGTATGTTATGTAATTACTTAAATTTTAAATAATTGATAGCGTCGTTAAAATAAATAAGTATTAAAATTATAAAATAGTTAAGTATACAAAAAATTCCCCCAATCCCTAATGCAGCGCGAGATAATATTTCATACAGCACCAAGCCCTTTCCATTTTCAGAATAACCTACCCAAAACGTCGGATTTAAACGAAATAACTAACATCAATCACGACGTCACCTGATTTCCAACGCAGAATAGTCCCCCCCAGCTCACGAGCGTCAAATTTAAGGCAAAATCACCCGCGAAATGTTACGAAAACATACATCAAGAGCACAATGCATCCATAATAGACTACCGATAGCAATGGAATATTTTATCCGATTTTCTCTGCTTCCCGACTGTAATAGCAACTTATGCGATAAAGGACTTGTACTTATTTATAAAGAAAACTCTTTCGTATTACGTTAATATGTATCGAATGTAAATTTATATTCGCTATCTAAAATTACTCGTAATATTTCACAGGTGAAGTATATTAAAACATACCTTTTATTTGAAGCTATGTGTAATATTTTAATGTTTCACGCGTAAAATAATAACCAATAGAATTTATTGCATTAAAGTTAAGAATATTGAGATAATTAATTTGTCAAAGGTACAACAGATAATTAAAAGAGGTATAATATTATGATTAACGATATTTACAGAATGTTCAATAAACAGCAACGAAGACAGACCAATTCATTATTATCTGTCTACGAACACGTTAGCTACAGAATGGAATATTAATCATACGAAGTTTTTATTTCCAAATTAATAAACACTCTTTATTTAAATACTAATTCAGAAGGTTATTATAAAAAGAGCTTATATAAAATGAGTATATTATCGGTTAATTTATCATGACGAAGGTAAGCAGTATTCAGCTATATATAAATACTAGCTGCGCCCCGCGGTTTCACGGTAATATTAGTAGGATGACACTATTTATAAATCATCCAAGATTATCTTAGGAGATGGTGTCATTCGCAATGATATAAATTATTAACAGTTTGCCGATTGTGATATTAATTTACTAAACAATTTTTATATGATTTATTGTAAGTTACATATGTAAAATTTGCAATTCAAAACACTTTTTTAATGATCAGTCAAGCGTATGGTTTATATGTATAATGACATCTATTAAACTACTCAAAATTTAATGCATGCGAAGCCGCGGGTAAAAGCTAGTAATGTTGAAATAAAAGTCTTTAACCTACTTATTAACACGTGTTTGTTCTTCCCTCTCTTTTTTGCCTCCGTTTAACCTATCTATTATATATACAAATCAATGTACAAAACCTACCTTTTTCGTTACCAACATTCACATTATGAACTGATAACATCGGCCCGCAGAGATTTCAAATGAAGTATAAACGAGTCATACCGCAGTTTGTATTCAGTGAGGGTACATTGATTATATTGAGGCATCATTCATTATTAATGTTCTAGTGATGAACGCTAACCGTGTTTTGAATTAGGCCAGTGATTGCTAATGTAATTGCTTTTTGAACCGGGAGCTTATTAGGCAGCTAGTACCAGGTATTCGCCATGTATATATATAAGCTATATGATTGTTTTAATTGTGGGGTTATTGTTTTTATGATTCGAAATAAAATTGGATCTTAGTTGATCAACATCTTTGCTAATATTATAAATGCGAAATTGTGTTTGTTTGTCTTTTTCTCATGGACCATCGGAGTGGTTTTATGGTACTTTTTACCGCGGTGGAAGACTTCATACCCATGGGAAAAACCTGTGGGAATTTATTTTAGACATGCGAGTGAAACCCCTGGCGGATAGCTAGTAAATTGATAAATATTTATAAATCATAAGCATGTTACTTACTCCATATTTTTCACCGACTTATAAAAAAAGTTTCTTAATTTAACTGTATTTTTGTGATGTTCCTTAAAAACTTTTCACTGGGTGAACCGATTTTTGTTTATTTAAAGCCAGGTGCTCCGTGCGGTTCCATTTAAATTTCATCTGATTCTGACTATTTGAAAGCAAAATAGTTTTTTGTTAAAAATAACTTTTTTGTTTAATATATAAAATAATATTTATGTTGGTAGCATATTTATTAGCAACTAGCTATTCGTCCCGGTTTCACCTGTGGTACATATATAGCCTATACCACTTAGTGGTACACTAATTGCAGCTTTCTAATACTAAAAGAAACTCATTATTATTAGCGACCAAGACACTTTTTTATAAAATCACTTTTCACACGAAAACATCTCAAAATCCATGAGTAATATTCATAAACATCGGACCTTCCGTTAAATCCATCTAGGTACGAGTGCTTAGGGTTCTTCTGTTTATTTTATACGATTTTATTGGAAGCGATGTGTATAAAGCCAGGATAAAATTTCAATTGCCAGCACTGCAGACAGCAGTGGCATGTCCCAACAGTTTATTTATTGTGTTCAAGCCTCGAAGTACTTGGGTTTAGAATTAGTGGTTCTGGAAAGGACTGGAATCTTCTCGTCTGCGTTTAAGCGACTAAAGTATGTAATATTTAGAGAAATTTCATACTACAATTTGTTATATATACTATGCCTTAATCGTATGCTTTATTGACATAATTTTAATAAGTATATTAAAACTCGTACCTTAATATACTCGACTAAAATAAACAAAAGAAATTGAAGTTCATTAACTAATGCGAAAACAAATATTAATCAACCCTGAATTAGATATCCTAAAACTGCATAATGTACATTTATAGAACAACAAACACGTAAGTGATGCGTGCGGCTAATGTATAAAAATATATAAATCTCGCTTCCAGATAAATATTAATTCACGCTCGAGTAAAGCCTGTCGCTTCCACTCGAAAAATTTCAATCGGAGCCGCAGACTGTGAGGCCACAATGAAAATCCCTAGAAAACCTGCAAATGCCCTAACTTATTTGCTGAAATGAGATACGTTAAATTGGACAGCCAATTATTTAAGTACACTTCTATTTAAGAAGAATAAAAGAAAATTAAACTTCAATTATTCTTGTACGAGATGATTGAAACGCTTAACGTTTTCCATTAAAATGCTTTTAAGAATGTACATGACTTAATTAATCGAAAGGAAAATAGAAATAATTCAAGACTGAGAGAGATGTTAATGTGGCCCGTCATAAAGATTACTCGCAGCAAAATAAACTGAATAAAAAGCGAAAACAAGCAATAAATAAACAGTAGGCAATACAACTTTTATCAGTGGCTCGTTGTTCATAAATTTCAGCTTACATACAAAAATCGCTTTAGAAGCAAGCATTTGGACGCACGTGGCCGCGGAGATAAATCTACGTTGTGTGGCCATTTATCATGAATGTTATTAAAAACGCTTTCAATATATTATTAACACGTGTTTATTTGAATTTATGAGTTGTAATTAGACTCACTTTTACATTGCCTGGTAGCGCATATTGTAATAATACAAGGTTCCCGGTTTTTTACTACATTATTACTACAGACGTTCTCCGTGTGTTTACTATAAAAATATATATTTTTAAACTGCCCTTTTCAGTCTATGGCAAAATTACCTTCATAAGAAACATAGCAAATATTCAATTCCACTTTAAATTTAGAATCCTATTTGACACTGAGAAAATAGTATGGAATTATAAAAGCAATATAAGTAATTACATTTATATATAAACAATAAAATAAATAATTTGAAACAGATTGTGATGTTTTTTACATCAAAAAAGAAGTTTTACAAGTTCAAGAACCTTAAAATTTCTCAATTTATATAAATCTAAAAATCTCGCTACTCATATCTCACAAATATTTAATACCAGCCTAAACAGCACTTGAATATTTATAACATACAATAGCTGCTTATAATCTGATATGCATGGCGTATAAACAAGATTTTTATGAGCTTCAAGTTTTATGTGAGCCACCAAAACACGACTATTTATCTCATATAAGGTAATTCTACACTATATCGTGACACTGTATAAATTATTCATCCTCAGACCAGCGCATAGACGTATTCAAAGATAATCTTGGATGATTTACGATGAGAACTTTAACATTTACACTCAACTTCTGTTTATTTCAAGTTTCTCGTATTTCACGACGGTTTTAGACATGCAAACGCTGAATGTAAAAGCTTTACTGTGAATCGCAAAATAATACCATTCCAAATGGCTTTTTAAGCCAATTGGATTAAGATCGAAATTCAAACGAAGCTAAATTGATTAGACTGGTAAATAAACTGAATGAGAATTTATAAACTCATTTAACAATTTGTATAGTTTTATGTTTGTATCGCAAAAATATTGTTCTTATTTTAAACTGTACATTAGATTTAATTAATTGCCTAAAAGAAAGCAACTCAAGAAAAAAAAATAGAAAAAAATTGTCAAGAATAAAATGACTAGCGCAAACATATTATTTACTATGCTATATAATAAATTATTTTGAACAAATATCAAAGAACTAATTCAAGCAGCACTCGGTTCTGAAATTACAGTGACGAAACAAGACTTGCATTTGTTTTTAGTTATTTTAAGAACAAACTATGATTTGGGCAAATGTACAACATTCCTTAAAATCTTTTAATTGAAATATTCATCATAAAAAAAAAAACTAATAAAAACGTTTATTTGGATTCCCACTCATAGGAACATGTTAAAAAATTATTATGACATAAAACTTGAAGGCATAAGTGTAGAAAGCTGGTGCCTATGGTAGATGTAAAATCTGATATCATCATGTTTCTACTAGTTTACAATAATGAAAGCGAAATAGATTTAACCATGAAAACATAATGGACTCTATGATCCTTTTGAAATATTTATGAAAAATATCTTAAGTCTGCTTTAACATATTCTATTATTTAAATCTTATGCAACAAAAATGATGAAAGTATTTTTCACACAAAGACAAATTCCCTTCTCACTATGTTCCGCACAAAGTCCGCAACCTTTTTACTTTTTTCTGTTGAAATCGGATTTACATCGTATTGCGTTTCCGTCTCAAATAAATTGCTTGAATGTCTCTAAATGGAAATTTAACACTATTTGATACTGAAACCCACTATGCATATGAAATCATTGGTTGGATGTATTAAATTGCATTGCACTTCAAAGAAACTTATTATCTATTAGTTTTTGATATATTTGAACATTATGACTTCTTTCTCATATTATATTCTTCTTTTCATTATATGTTTGTAAAACATACGCCTAAAGACAAGTATAAATTTTCATTTGTATTTTTATGTGACTGTGTCTGAGATAAATGAGTCGCTACAAAATTTGTAGATCAAAGGTACAGATTTTTTTTTAATTTCAACTGATTTATTAAATTACCACTAAATAATCATTTAAAATGAACGTATTTTTTAATTATCATACAACTTTTTCATACAAATTGGGCATGTTATGTGAGAGCAATATTTATTAACACAGTACGACAGCGATCTCTTTGTACATAATACCTATGCGAATCCGAAGCGAAGCGAAGGCGATATTCGCTAACCAGAAGCAAAAATGTTTATAAAACATATTGTAATGAAGTATTTCATTTATGTAGAAATACCATCTTGCCTATCACGTTTATACAAACGCTTCGAACGCTTTGTAGTCTTAAATGTATTACCTACTACCTACTACCTAAGTAACTACACACATTACACGCACACACTAACACGGCAGATGGTCAAAGGCAAAGCGTATTGGATTACAAGTAGGTTTACACAATGTAACACCACTAATTAATTTAGAATTCTAAATTCATTCATAAATGACTAATAGTATTATAATATGTTTTGTCATATTTTCGAATATTCGTAACATCAATTGTAGAAAATATTTAAGCTTTTCCTGAAAGTTTGTATCTTCAGGCTTTAAACATAGGGCTCATTATTGTAAAGCTAGTTAGTAAAAAATGACTACGACTTACACTATACTTACGCATCGATAACCAACATCACATCATAAAAACTAATCACACTTCCACACTATAAACACAAATTTTTTACACACTTTTGTGTATATGGTTGCTTATAAAAACTCCTTGTTTTTTTCTTTTTTTGTTTTTAATTTTGAAAATATTATGATGCTTCTAAAATTCCTTAGCAGAAAGTTAGGTGGGTTGCATAGCGTGGGATGCAATACGAGGCACAATATGGACTATGCTGCAAATGCACTACTGGCCTAGTGCAGCCGCGCGCAGCTGACCTCGAGTGATGGTGAAAGTTAATCAATACGGCTCTTCTTAGCTGTCACCTCCTCCTTGTCATGGGCTCCTGGTAATTAGCGCTGCGCTTAACAGCTGGAAGGAAATTGAATGTTGTGAAAATTAATTTTATTATTTCATGAATTTATTTAACAAGTCTCATTTTTCGTTTACACACAGTTAACATACACGTCATGGAAATAATTTGCAGAAAATAAATGAATACTAATTAAAATCATTAATTGAGAAGATCTTGTTTTATTTATGTCAGTTTACACTTTTCTATTTCGATAATTCTCCGAGTTTATTCTACACATTTTTTTATTTATTTTCTTGTCAAGTGATTTTCACTTTGTTAAACGCTCCTTTAAACAGTGATCTCCAATTAAATACCGTGAGATAATCTCGTTATCTCTTCAACCAATTCTTAATTAACAAGAATAAAATTCTTAGAATAATAGCTTGGAAGGTAGCGGGTCGTGAAAGGGGATTGTAAGGGCCGAAAACTGGTTCAACGCCCTTCTTTGTTAAATCCGCCGTTCATAACAATAGATAATAGAATCATTGATCCTTTATCTCAGTTTTTTTATTATCCACGCTTCATGCTTCATAATACCGGTATTAATTTTTTTATCTGTATTCCGTTTACACGTTGTTTTGTACTTAAGTGGTTACATATAGGCGAAGAAATCCGGATTGCATTCACACCTCTGCAAGGGTTGTATAGCAGACAATAGTTTGAAGTAAAATACCAAGTTTTATTTAATTTTTACTTTTTTTTATGTCAGAAATGTTCTTTATAATACCATAAAGGCAAGAGTTTACATGGTTAGCAATTAAAAATAAGTTATCTACATTTATTACTCAAATTTGTATTTTGTTCATTTGTATGTAAAATATTTGTTTACAAATAATTTGACACTCTTTTATTATATGATGTACGATCAAATATCAGGTTAAATTTCTTTGCACCGCTTCTACGCTGAGAGTAAAACGACATCTGTTAAAAACTTTTTTATCAACTATCACATCGCTAGGTGACGTTGAGAAGCCACCAACATCTGCACGTTTCGTGGTTTCATTCATAGTAAATAGTAATGTTAAAACTGAATCCGAACATGGTTAAAGTTAAACAACTTACCACGTCGTATCCCAAAACCAATATGGTAACAACTACTTACAGTACGTTTGAAGTTTTCCAACAATATATCATAAGTGGTAAATAAAGACAATTGTATGCACTGTCCGAATGGCTTCACGGATCGAATTCGTCTGCAAAGTTTTGAATGTTTGAACACAGCGGAGTCGGGGACAATGTGGGAGTTATCAATGTATTTCGATGTAACTTGCCTAAGCGTTCGTTACTGTATTATACTTCGATTTAACGAAAAACGATCCTTACATAAAATAATGGTATTTGTTGAAATTAGGTATTGTGAGTGCAACTGGGCAACGTGGAGCACTTAACATCAGGTGACCCGTCTGCTCGCTCGTCTGCTCTATCACATGAAAAAATGAATTTCCGTTCAACAGAAGCAATGAAACTATTAATAATTCATTTAACTAAAAAAAGTCATCTATGACCTTGGGGGTTTCTCTCCAGATTCTAAAATTAGACCAAATGATAACAATTTCCTATCAAACACAAAAACAATTACGCCTATCTGATGAAAACCCACTGAGTTATTGAGTAATAAAACCAAAAAATACAGTTTAATTGAGAACCAGCTTCATTTTTAGGAATGTCGATTTAAAATGTAACTTTTATGTATATTTTTTAATTATACATAAAAGTTACATTTTACTATAATGTAGCAATTTTATTTTATATTTATAATCAATTCTTTTGCAATTACCAAACATTCCAAGGGAATATACATGATAATAATGCCCTTTTATAAAGCATTTCTTTATACAAAGCCAAAGAAGTTTAATGTTTAGATAGAAACAACATAGAATGTTTTATATCTTCGTTGAGAAATATTAACAGATTGTTAAATACGATATTTAAATCTCCGAAGCCGTCAAGCGCAGGTGATCACTACAGTAATTAGAAACGTGTCAGTTAATAAGGGAGTAAGTTTGACACCCCGCAGGTGGTGCTGGCTTACTTGTCTCGATACATCGAGCATATAATCGATGTCTCGATAGGTATCGAGTATTGATTACGATTGCGTATAATACGAGCTTGAAAGGATTCTTATGTAGAGGAAATTCTGGATCTTTGATAATTTTGTTATGAAATTCTAAGCTTCATATTTATTTGTGTGAGATTTAACTCAATAACAATGTAATAATGTGAGTAAATGTTTAATTTGTTGGAACCAAATGAAGGTAAATATTGATTTTGATCGGATTAAGTATAAATGCCATTTAAGCTTAAATTATAGAATATAGTAATTAAATAATACATAATAGGTATGTATAGGAATATATATATATATAGGTATAGGAATATATATAGATATATTTACACCGAAACTAAAAGTATCTATATGTCATTAATCTGAAGAGATGTTCTTAAATGAAACTTCAGAAATTCTTATAACAAAACCATGCTTTATATTTGACCAATTTTAATCATATCATATTAAAACCGCAACCGGACTGCAGTGAAGGCTCTAATTAACTTGGTCCTCGGTTCTAAGCTCAAACAGCTGTTACTAAAGACCTAAGTCTGCGCATAGCCTTATAATTTATCGAGGGTATTAAAAATTTTACATATAAATAAATATTTATATTGAAATAGAGTAGGAATACACAGAGTAGTGATAGAAGATTTTTTTCAAACAAATGAAATATTTAGCGCATTTAGCTATTGTTATATATTCCTTAAACAAGATAGATTGAATTTTAGTCAAAAATATACTTATATGAGAACGAGGGTACGACCGTTATCACAAATATAAATATAAAAAAATAGTTTTACTGATATATTTTGTTGATAAAGTTTAAAATTTTAAATATCGGTTGTATCAGTCCAACTTTCAACTAAGAACTCACACTATACTTTCTATGGATGCATTCAATGTTAAAAGCTTTTAAAAATACAATTAAATCGATTCCCGCACTTAAATCACGCTGTCTCGGTTTCGGTAACAATGAAAAACTCATTAAAATTTTTGGGAGACGCAATTTTATAGTCTGGCCAAATGAATGAAAAATATAGCTTTTGCATTCAAAGCATGAATACTCAATGGAATGAAAAGCGATTTTCTCTTTTAAAAATGTAAAGTAAATTTGTCATTCGATCATCAGTCTTTGTTACTGGGCACAATTAAGACGAAGGATTGAAGCTGAATATTGATGTGAGATAAACGTTTCGAACTAATTTCAGAGATTTATAATATATATACGATTCATTTTAACAAATATGACAATATGATACGGAGGAAAGTTTGGTGCAATTCAATAGTTGCACTTCATTCTAAATTACATTCTATATTCTACGAAAGCCTATTGCTGTACAATAAGCAGAATTACTATAACAGCAGTCATTATATTCTGAATAATTATCAGTAACAAGTTTCACTGCCTAAATATAAAAACCACCAATTCATCGATTTAAACTTTACAAGTACCAAAGCAAACTAGCATAAAATATTAAAATGTAACATTCGTAGATGTAGCTGTAGCGTTCGTAATGTTCGTAGCCCGTACCTCGTAGGCACTTGAGATTCGTAGCGCGCCCGGTCAACTGGGGGCCCTTGCTAAGCCCAAATTATACGTTTCGAAATCGTAGCGAGGCACGAGCAAATTGTCTCCACTGTAGCAGTCCAGTCGCCTCATTTTGAGATGTCTGCCAATGGTAGCGATAGCAAATTCACGTTTATGTCATATCTGGTTTAATTTATTTTTTACGAAAAATCGGTACATTTTTACAAAATATTTGATGATAAAAAAATTGTGATCGAGTATTCCAAAAATAAGTTAACAAGATACTCATATAAGTTCGCAAAGAAAGCTAACGTTTATGACAAGCTTGTTAGACGCCCTCGAGAGGTTACCGACGGTACTCGGCCACTCCAAAAGTTAATAATTCGAACCCCGTTACCGCAGCACTTGTCTGATTTCCCATTCATATTCATATTTATTTCGTTTTACCTATTCGCTGCGGGACGTTTCGTAAATTTAAATCCTTAATTTTAACAAGATTTGTAAGGTTTTTTACACACGCGCTTTAATATGCAAATGAAATTTTGTCTGATAAGTAAATATATGGAAACATTTTAATTGTTATAACATATTAAATATTTACTAGAGAATTTTCTTTTGACTTCGTATTTTCCGAAAATACAAATAAGAAAAACTGCTTAACCCGATTGAAGCACGCTAAGCACGGGTTTTGGATCCTTTATTATTTGAGTTTAGTAGAATACTTGAATATTTTAAATAAATGACTTCTGTTTTCAAAACAAAACATTACTTCCAAATTATATCGTGTAACGCTTAAATAATGAATAATTTTTATAGGTTTTATTATTTACAAAGTAAAATGTGTATTTAAAACTTTTATTGTTTGTTAAATATTTATTGTTTTATCAGTCACTTCATAAGTAAGTATCAAAACACAAGAGGTCGGTGTGTAGACAGCTTATGTTCAATTCATATAATTTGTTCACTGACTCGAGAACCGATCTACATTATATTTAACGTGATTTTGAATAAATATAAAGTATTATTACTCGGGGAAATCTCATATTAATGTAAATGAAGGCGGAACGAACGCGATTGTTTCAGCCTTTTGTTAGCTGTCTTAGGGTGGGTTAGTGAATTTGTATTTACTAAGTTAACTGACGCTCTTTGAAATATTTGGTAAGTCGTTGAAATTACGATGTTTAATTATATTTTCAATGTTAGGCGGCGAGGGATACGGTAAACTTTTAATTGTGTTACTTGTTGATATACAAAAGATACAACGTGTATAATTATATTGGCCCATCTACATTAAATTAATTTTATGTGTATGTATGTGTATGTAGGTATGTATATTTATGAATTAGTATTTTATACCCGTATGTATATTTTTATGTATATGTATTATTATTTTATTCTATTATTTATGTATATATGTATGTGTTTATAAATGTATTTTTTTTATCGTTATTATATACTTATTACTTGTTTTTCTTTTGCTTTTGCACTATCCCAGAACTTCGTACATTTCCTTTCCTACCAGGTTGCCTGGCAGAGATTGCTGTTAAGCAATAAGGCCGCCTCTTGTACAAACGATGTCTTTTTTTTCTGTTTACTGTGTTCTTATTGTTTCTAAGTTTGTACAATAAAGGATTATAAATAAATAAATAAAATAAATAAATAAATTAACGATATGTATTATATTTAAACGAAAATGTGATAAAATACATGAATACAGAGATATTCAAACAGTGTTTTATATTGCACAGTCGGTCTGATCTATATTAACCGACTTTAAAAAAGTATATCAATACAACTGTATTTTTGTGTTTGTCACCTCATATGTTTGGCTGGGCGAACCGATTTTTATGATTAATTTATTATCACAATTTAAATATACAATAGCGAGATTTTGTTTAAAATAATTATTTGTAGTATTTTTTGTTGTTATATATATCAAATGTCGCAACCGTCTTTCTATAAATACACATACGTATTTAAACACCTTGTCAATATTTCATCATTCTATCATATCTATAAGAAAAAGCAATCCTGTATTCATTAAAAAACTTAATTTCTATCAGTAAACAACTAAAGGCGACTCACGTAAATAGAAAGGGACCAAGTCAGAACGCAATCACCATTCAGTTAATTAATAATTCTAGAATGGTCTAAGAACATAAAGTCTGCGGTTTGGAGACACACTCCTACCCCATTAGCACCCCGTTTTAATACAGCCCACATTTACTGAGAACCACTTCGTACATATTAATTTCTAACTTCTTGACTCGTATTGTTCCGAGGAATAACTCAGAATTGTATATTTAATGGTCCTATTCCACGGTGACGTGGGCAACTTTATTGATGGAAATTCATTTGCCAGTATTGATATTAAGCGAATATAATATCACGTATTTTGGAATAAAGTTGTAAATTATTTGATTGTGTTTATGTGACATACAGTCTTTATCAACTGCGGTTCCTAAAAAAAAAGGTTCTCAATTCGATTGTGTTTCTTTTGATTTTGCTACTAAATAACCCCATAAGTTTTCAACCAATTGACGTGATTCTTTTTGTATTTAATAGGGAATTGTTGGAACCTGGTCCTATTTTAGAATTTGGAGGAGTACCTCCCTCTATGTCGTTTGAGACCATTTATATAAAAAAAGTATCATTTAAGCATTTTTTATTCTGCGATACATGTTTTTCACTTAAGTTTAAGAGTATTTCTAAATATTCTTATTAAATTATTTTAGTACACATATAACAATCCAATAAGTTTCTTATATATAGATATTTAAATTTATACATATTTTAATAGTGTTCACATCTCTAACCACACAAAAATACAATAAAACATAAAGTAAGTAATTTTATCGTTAGACAACCAAATTCAACCCTTATCCAGGAATAATTAAGATGCATTATGGGTTAGGGTACTTTACAATAACATGCACTTAACTAAACATCGAATTTCCTTAGTCTAGGTAATTTCATATTCAACCGACGTAGCTCTAACGTTGGCTTAAATTCCAACGTCATAACATAACCATAAATATTAGAGCGTGGTTTCATTAAACTTTTACCAAGCAAAATGTCTGGGGTCTACATTTCCGACACAAAGGACAGCTATTCAAATTATTTTGTATAGTAATGTTTGGTCATATCTTTAGTTAATATCGCAGTACTTTCTAGCGTTATTACGCATGAAGTTTTTGTGGAATCTGCGCTGTAGTTTCATATAGTGTTTATATAGCTTTTAAATAAAAAAACACAATGAACTATAACATCAATTTTAAAACGATCGTAGCTCATAACTAATCTTTTGTCTACTTTCGGTTAACTCCAACCCAAATCTAATGTTCTCAGAAATGAAATTTATTCCAAGTATAAAACAGCTTAATAAATTTGAAAGTCGGTTCCATATCATTAATTACACTTCGAATATTAAAGAAAACAAAAGATTCGCTCGCCACTGATAAATATATACGAAAACTTATTTAACATATATCTTTATATCACTCTTCATCACTACCTGTCACGTCAATTCAATACAATAAGGAATAAATTTAGTATGAACGAATTTACTATAAATAACGTGAGCATGAATAAAATCTTATTTCAATTCTATCCATATTCAATAGAGTACAGCGTGAAAAATCGCTATTATAGAGTATCAGGTTCAATCATCTCTCGCGTTTGTATAAAATATAGGTATAAGTGTGTCCCAAGTACAAGCGAAATGTAAAATACCTATGTATTAAAATTAGTAGTACAGTTAAAAATGAATCTTCTTTTGTGCCTATTATATTTCATTACACTAAGAATTTTAGAAAATTATAAGAAATTTGTTCCAATAAATCCTTAGTCCCCGGTCTATTGACGATAAAGAATAAGTATAGATAACTCTTTATTTGCATCAGTACAAAATACAAAAGGATACAAGCACTCGACACAATTACGCACGAGTAGTCGGCCTTATCGCTAAGATAGCCATCTACTCAGCATCAATATTATCCTATATATCTTAGCTTTAGTAACTAATTGTTAGCTATAGTGTCAGTAATGCACACTTCATATAACGATTTAAATTTTATATTAGACCTTTGCATAAAACCGGTCCTGTACGTAATTAATGCATCTGTTATAATCGCATATCTATACCGCTTCACAATGTCCTTATGTGTTTCAATACAGAGAATACTCCAGTAGCACCATACAACTAAACAGTATCGCCGTCAGTAGCACTGCACATAATTTAGCTAGTTTTCAAGTAATACTGTGCGTGACAGGCTCACCGATTATATCGCAACTGCCTTGCTTTTGACGGAAGTGAGATTGTCGTGTGAGCAATACACTCCTTACTCCTAAGGCTTGATATAAAGATCCTAGGGAATATTTACGTGCAGAAAATATAACATGCATGCTTATAATTTCTAGTAAGAAGGTAAAAAAGTAACAAACAAAAATTGAGTGGTGTCGGTACTATTGGATCTTAAACATTGTGATGTGTACAAACTTGATGTGTACAAATTTAATGTAAAAGTTATAAGCGATCGCCCTCCCTAGTATATTATATTAATATATATGAATTATCCGTCTCAATTATTGCTTTATAGAAATCCCGCAGACAATTCGATATGACACTAATTAAATTTCACTAGACACTGCTCGTAAAATGTTAATGCTCTTTCAGTTCTCACTGACGCAATATTACACATTTTATGACTGCAAGTTGAGTAAAAGCTTTTTATGTAAGTTTCCTCTTTCAATTATTTGCTATTGCTGTAATAAATATTTGGAGTAAAAATGTTTATCGCTGTTGCGATTGTTGTGTGATAAAATTTTAATATATTTATACGTTGTAATGACATATATTGATTTTAAATATTCAATATAAAAAATAATTGAAATTCTTTTTCTAAACATTTCATTTAAAGTTACGTACACATAATATTACGATTTGGCTATAACGAGTATGCCAACTTTTGAAATCTTTGGGAGAGGCCTATGTCCAACAGTGGACGTCCTAAAAGGCTGCAACGACGAGTATGCCAATTAAATATTATTTCATTAATATATTCGATATTACTTTAATTCATCGACACTACAGATACCTATAATAATTCCTACTATAAGAGTGACTCAAAACGTCTAAATACATAAAGCAAACAAACACAAAAGATAGCTATAATGAATACACCAGAGAATAATAAGCCAACAAAAGAAAATCGCTATTTGTTTTTCCGTTTCTTTCTCCCTCAGATCGCGTCATTATTCTACGGATCGCTTTTTTCGTGTAGTAATTAAAGATAAATATAATATAAAACGCTCCACTTCACTAGATCCCGTCTCGCGTTGGCTTTTGTCTTCCTAAATGGACTCAATGTTGATAGATTGTCATCCATTGTTTTCTTAATCTGCGACGCCGGAGAAATAAATCATTTATGAGTCCCACTGTCTCGAGTAAAGTACGAATAAAAATATTGCGCGGTAAGTGCTTCTGTTGTACATGTTAATTATTTAAGTCGGTTTGAAAAATTTTTTTTGAATAGTGTGAATATCAATTTTAACGAATTATAAATGCTTATTTCGTTATGCATGTTCGTATCAATCGGCTTGACTTAGTTTTTAAATCGCATTGGATGTAACGTTAAACATATTACATAGGTTTATTTATTCAATTTTTATGATAACATTACGCGCTTTGTCTTCTCATTCCAAATATTGGAGTGTAAAGTTCGTGAATGGAATGAACCTTGTCTATCGTTGCAACTTTAGCAGAAATCAGTCACCGTGTACAGTAATTGGTTTAGAAAGATACTTGTATTGAAGTTTGTAACAAACTTGTTAGTGATAGTACCAGACTGCACCTGTTAGTTCTCATCTAAGGCGTATAAGAAACGTGTATTTGTAAACTTTTTCTCGACCATTCCATTTAAGATGGGGGATCTGTCATCTTAGATATATAGTGTTGTAGTTAGATGGATTGAAGCTTGGACATTTCATTTTGAAATGTGAATTGAATAGGATAGACTAGTCCTTTTGTATTTATATTGGGATTATGATTAACTATAAATTGTGTTGATGGCTTTTTTTAAATTAAGTGCAGTCAAATCTGAACTTAACAGTTTTCGTAACGTAATTTATTTAGATCTTAGTAAGATTTAATTTAGTTGATATAAGAGAGCATATTGCTATTCAAACAAATAGTTTTGCATTTATTGTAAGATTTCAATGGAATACTTGTATTATTTATCAGACGCGACATGATCACAAACATTTCTTTTAAAACTGAAAGAAAATGCTGTGCTTGACGTAGAATAAGCAATTTCCTTTTGTATCAACGAAGGTGTACTGTTTATAGCTTCTATTTTACGATTTGTTTGAACTAACGCTGCATTGAAGTGGTTTTTGAATCAAACTTTTAAAATGCTTTCAATAAAATTCTCTTTTACAGTACCTCAACACATCAAAACTTTTATAGATTACAGATTTACCTGAAGCAGTGACAATAATCATTATCTGATGCATAGTAATATGAAATACATATTAAATACGTACTTTTTACGTGATTTACTATTATATGTTTTTTACATGAGTAATAAATCGTTAACATATTTTAGGGACAAAGTTTTGAGACTGTTGAATTTTATTAAGAGTAATATGGAGATGGACTGTTCATTCTTTTTTCCTGAACATAAGTTCAATGGGGGGATTTTACCATTACTCGCCACGCTAAAACGTGAAACGTGGTGGAAACTAACCTCGGACCTTGTGCACAAGCTCCGCGCCGCTCAACGAGCTATGGAGAGGGCTATGCTCGGAGTTTCTTTGCGTGATCGAATCAGAAATGAGGAGATCCGCAAAAGAACTAGAGTCACCGACATAGCCCGACGGATTAGCAAATTAAAGTGGCAATGGGCTGGGCACATAGCCCGCAGAACCGTTATGGCCGTTGGGGCAAAAAGGTTCTCGAATGGAGACCACGTTCAGGACGACGCAGCGTAGGACGGCCTCCAACTAGATGGACAGACGACCTGATCAAGATTGCAGGGAACCGATGGATGCAGGCCGCTGGTGATCGGCCGTTCTGGAAGTCTTTGGGGGAGGCCTATGTTCAGCAGTGGACGTCTTACGGCTGAGACGACGACGAATATGGAGATGATTAAAGCATTGGTTTTTTTATAAAATATAGCTATGCTTAAATCACTGTACATAAGGAATACAAAATTTGCACAAATTCATCTAATATTTGAACATAATATAATTGAGTTTGCAGTTTAGATAATCTAGTAGTTCCAGCATTAGATAGTCCATTTATAGAGGAAAGCTAAAAGCTAATCAATATCACAAAGTGGGTGAAAACGCGGGGCACAGCTACTTATATATATATTCCCAATGTACTTTAACATATGTATACTCTTTTAACATATTTTCCTGGAATGACAGAATAAATATCTGAAGAGAAAACATTTTGCCAAGCGTATATCAATTCCCGCCCAAATCGTTGGTGAAAAAGAAAATCAAAAAATGAAAGTCAACAAAACACTATAATTTCAGTCCGAACACAGTCCTGCAAAAAGAAACAGGGGGATTACGTGAGGTGAATTCACGAAAAGCCGCACGGACGGACGACCGGACATACATACATTAACTTGAAGACAGAATGAAGTACGATGAAACGATAATATTATCTTGTGTCGTCAAAATATTAGTTGTTATTAAACCTGGGGTTGTCTAGACTGACCGCCCGTAGGAAATTATACGAATATTATCTATGGATATTGGATATTATTTTAAGATGAATACTCGAATTCATTTTTCGTAAAATATACGTATGTACGAGTATTCTTTTTTTGTTTGTTGATTGATAAATTACGTCTATTCTGTTTTAAGTGAGGGGCTTAGGTATTTTAAAAACATTTAATGGCTGCTTTATTTCGTTTTCATGAAAAACCTCAATATTTCAAACATATTTGCGCTTATAAATTAACAAATTTGTTATTCAGTAAACATTACATTCTTTACAAAAGAAATAAATATGTCATTGATATAACTCGATTAAATCCACATACAATTCTACTCATTCATTGTAAAAACTTCATGTAACGCTAGCATAATATTTTTAGAATTTCAAGCAGGTTCTATGAGATTTGAAGTAGGCATCGCTATGAAAGGCTACAGAAAGCTTTATCTTTGTTCCATACCGTATTATTCCGGTACTCCAAACTAGAATACAATTGTAAGATAAAAACATCGTTTTCATATAGTTAACGTTTTACTTAGCGATATGCAAATCGAGTGTGCTTCAAATTTGATTTGCAAATACAGAACTTTTATCTTTTCACTTTAACAAAGCATTTTTGAATGTCTGATCTTTTAGAGAAAACATAAGCCCTGACAGTCTAGACTTATATAAAATAATCTAATAAGGAGATTTCTTAAATCATATACAATAATATACTAAAATTATCGAATGTAAATATCTTTTCTTATTTTGCGTGTTTTTACGACACATTTGTGCGTAATATTTAATTTTATAATTATGATATTATAACTTACATGTTTTTATGTTTTTTTATGTTACGTTGATATGCTTAATTTAAATAACTAAATATAAATTTGATCGCGATGCCTTTTGAAAAAAATATTTACCTCAAAGTCCTTGAAATAATGTTATTTAATACTTACACGTAATAGAAATCTCAAAATGAATTTCTTCGGGCAGTCGTGCATCCTCTGGTCGCCATCCAAACTCTTTTGTGCATCCCACGCAGGCTTTGCACCGTTCACGGGACATTAGCTGTTTGAAATAAGAATTCTATTACGGTTCCAACAACGTATGGAGAAAACTGGTCATAAATTTCAATGAAACGTACTTCTTTGTAATTGAACTGATAAAAGCAAATAGAGTGGGGCTAAAGGTGAGTTTCGGATTATTTCTAAACGTTGGTATTTATACTTGATAAAAAGACAATGCGAAATGTGTTAAAATATTTAGAGAAATAATGCTCTTTTTTTAATTACACGCCGTGACATTTTTTCTATTGGAAGCTGTGTTGTTTTTTTTTGTAAACTGTCACCGTGTTATTTACGAGGGGTGTGCGTGTTTTAATGCCTTTCATTAACAATTTTAAGGTTCACTTTATTGAAGTCGTAAATAACTCGTACAATCGTCCAAGTGGAGCTTGCCGTGTAATTTGAAAAGGAGAAATTAGACGCGTCAGAGAAATAATGATCACTTGCTACCAAAAATATTCCTCAATGCAGTTTTGTTCATTCATACAGCATGTACGATGGATAGGGATAACGCAGCTGAGTTATATAATGCTGTTCTACTTAGATTACTGACGGTACAACTTTTCGTACTCAGGTATAATGTATCTTTTAATTATGATTAGTTTATTACATATTGAGTACCAATTCCTATAACTGGTGCTTTTTGCATATAATCATAAGTAGTTTATATAATATAGTATAACTTTTTTATCCACGTATAAATAACTTATTTTGTATTATTTATTAAAAAAAAAACTATTTAATGCGACATTGAACATATTCTTCATCATCATCAGCCCATATATGTTCCCACTGCTGGGACACAGGCCTCATATGAGGATTCAGGCCATAATCCACCACGCTGGCCAAGTGCGGGTTGGCAGATGTCACATGTCGTCGAACTTTAAATTCTTGAACATGCCGGTTTCCTCACGATGTTTTCCTTCACCGTTTAAGCAGTGGTGATGTTATCTACATGCGCAGATAAATTGAAAAATCAATTTATTTCCTGCACGCTCGCCCGGTCTCGAACCCCGACTTATCGATTTTTGAAGTCCGAGGTTCTCACCACTGAGCCACCACTGCTGTCGTCATTTATATACTGGATACTAATAATACCTGTACCAAAGGGTCTCAATTATTCTGTTTTATATATCTACAATTAATCTAACGATTAGGGAAGAAAGGGGACAAACCTAAAAAATGAGTATTATTATGTAAATCGGGCCTCACATTTTATATTAGTATAAATAGTTTTCACAGCGGGTGTAGAAATTCCTTTTTTGTGTTATGTCTGTTTTAATTTTTATTATAAAAATGGGTACTATATATTTGTCGCGTTTAAAAGAAAACATTTATTGCTAGAGTTTTTTTATAGCGCTAATTTTTTTAATAATAATACTTATTTATTATATTTTTAAGCGTGAATAACTAAATATTTCTTTTTTATTACATCTATAACGCTCTTCACCTTATAATAATATACAAACTTCAAATGGCACAAATCGTGTAAATTAAATTTAAAGAAAGTTTTACACACGAAAGCAATAAAAAGCAACATTATATTATGAACACTCGTAACAAACGTGAAATTCTGAATAAAACAAAACAATCCACACACCAAGCCGTATTGCAAGCAATAAATTAAAAAGTTTCCGAAAAAAAAATCACAAGTCGCACTTTTACTTACAAACTGTAATTGCTGTTTTTTATACACTCGTAACTTTCTTTAACCGCTAATAAATATCGAAGTTTCAGACGAGAATCTAAGCGAAGCCTCCAAACTTGAACTAGCCAGACTTGAAAACAACCTCGTCTCGGTAGAAGATTTAAAACGAAACTTTTAAACTTGACTTTTATTAGATAGTGTCTTGTTGTATTATACTTGTATTAACTTTTTACCGCAACTACAACTGAATTTTGTGAACTATATTTTGCAGGATGAGTATTATTAAAAATGTCATCTAATTTTTTGAATTTTTTATTGATATTATTACAATGATTATAAGCCAAAATACATAAAAGTAAAAAAAAACTTCACACTCAAAATAATTGTTATAAATATACTATTCATTGTATATCAAAATATTATAGATACAAAATAGATTAAAGCGCAATAAAATGATTTTTATTTTTGCCTATTACAACTTTAACCCCATACAGCTTTGAACATAAAAATTAACACGACAATCGCTCTGCCACCTACTAAAAATTCGATAAAAGTGACCCATATTAAGCTATATCAAATACAAAATGATTGTGAATCTATAATCACATGAACGCAGGCCCCCATCGCCCTATAGTCCTATAAATGGTATACCGTTGACCTTGGGGAGAGAACCCCCGTAGCATAGCAACGTTAGTACATTGGACCCCTGGCCCAGTCTAATCTGCAGATAAGCATACCTATAGGGCTCCTATAAAGCTACATTGCGAAGAAATTGTGAATGCGCTAACTTTTTTAAATTTTAATGTTTGTTTGCGTAACGATGCAATTAAAAAAATAATGTTTTATGTGTTTTAGTCTGATTAAATATTGTATTTAAAATTGACATTCTTTCCAGTACAGTATCCACTATAATTTTTTGTCTTATAATATGCTCTCTTAAATTGTCCCAACCGTTTTGCTTTCTGTCAATTGTTTCTTACGTTGTTATTTGGAACTTTTTGCATATTTAATAATAAGGGTTGGAGTCTCAATTGTACTTTGATTCATTATTTGAATTATGAGCTATATGTTAATAAAGAAAGAACGAGAAATTATACGATTACAGTATAATTTCTCCCAGATAAAAACTGTAGAACTTGAAATAAACATTCGCTGATAAGATGATGTAGATTAAAAATCTGTTTCCCCTGTTAAAATGACGTCACATCCATTACAAAGTTTTGAACTCTTAGTAGCAATGTGGCACTGCGCCACTCCCCGCCTGGCAACAGCGTTGCGTCAGTCCCCTGTCTCGACCAATACAATCAAACTGATGAATATTTTCATGCTATATGTTGCACGGATTAAAAGGTTCGTCCACTCGAGATTTTTGATGAAGATACCAATGACAAAGTACTTGAGAGGTAATTGATACTGTGTCGAAACGAACGGTACTCACGTACAATGTCATTTTGTTTTTCAATTATGGTATTACTATTGTTCAGTTAAATACTTTATATAGGGTTACATTTTTTCTTTGCGGTAAATTGGAAAGGACTTTCAACATTTCTTATCATTTCTAGTACAAATTATTATACTATCAAAATAAAACAAAATTTGATGAACCATAAGTTTGACAGAAATTATTGTATTATTTTTATGTTATATTTCAGCTCTAATCAGATATAATACAGAAGATTAATTAATGAGTTAATTCTTTAAGTATTATTAATGTATCTATGATTGAATATATTGAGTAACATTACTATTTAAAATAATATTTACGAATGATTCATTAAAGTTTAATTGAATGATAGATAAATTAAATTTTAACGAAATAAGTGTTTAACATGAAATTTAAATGACATATCAAAAATCTACATCAATATGACTTTTATAAAAAATATGCAATTAATTTATCTATTAAAATAAACACACACGCTTCTCCTTTCACAATCGCACTAGCAGTACAAAACAAATATTCGTTAGAAAATTAAAATTGGTTATATGTACAAAGTATACGCACTCATATTTTCGCCCCCGCAAATTAACCGGAAGACGCCTGCGCTCGTGCCCATTAACTGTAGATCTATGTCTTCAAAAGATCAACAGTGACACAGTGAACTGAAACGATGCGACACGCTTACCTCCAGTGCATTCTACCCTTATATTTTTGTTCGTACAACACACTCTCCCTCTGACATACTTGATGTTTCCCCCTATAATTACTTCCCTTCTTCTCCCCTTCACCGCTTTCAAATCAAACCTAGGTCCTAGGTATAGCTACATCTAGATACTCAACAGGATTTGCGAGGGGAATGCTAAAAGGGCTCGGCGTCAGTGTGATATAAATGTGTATTTTAGTTATATACCCTTTGACGCAGGGGAGAATGCGGTACATATTTGTTTGTGTTGCTTTAAACGAAATATTTACATGGAACGTGACCTTTGTTATAAAAAGTTTTATTCTCAAAATGCCAATACTTCTTCTAATGTTCAAGGAGTGCACGGCTGTATGCTGTGTCACACAACTCATTCAAAATGAAACCGATATCTTAATTGAGTATAAAACCTTTATACAATTATCTAATTGTTAGGTTTAATTGCAAATATGGGTCAGAATATAGCGGCAAAAGAAATGTCAAAGAAAGAATGTGAAGATAAAGAAAAACTATTTTTTGAATAAAAATTATTATTCATTCAAATTATTTAATTTTGAAATTTGATATCATTGCTTTACCAAATACGGAACTTTGTTGTGTATGTTAATACACATATTATAAAAATTGTAATTTAAAACATTAGCTAATTTGGAGTGCTATTCTAATCTAAATTATGTAGTATTTTAATCAAACCTTAAACTTACGTTCGTTTCGCTATTTTAAATGTAGGTAAATTCCTCTGTTATATTGCGTATTTTTTATTCATATCTTAACAAAAGAGTACATTGTCAATGCAAAATTGATTTTAAAATAAAATATTGATTTTAATCAAAATGTAATTCATACCGTATTCTGAATGCAAACATTGTTTTATTTAGATGGAAAATTGTCTGCGCATTTCCATTTTGCGTCGTTAAAACACGGCGTATTCCGACAATGTCATCATAGGTTTGCAAATTTAATGAATACTCCATTCAGCCAAATAAATTGGAAGTCACCTAAAAGAGTGTCCATTAAAAGGAATCGAAGATCCATCCTCAAATTAACTTGGGCAAAAGTTTACCCTCAAAATAATTAAGGATTCACCGCAATTATCACCACAAAATCAAACTTCCCTTTGATCGTTATCTATGAAAAACGAATACGGCATTATCGACTTTACATCACTCGTAATATGATTGAAATTTCCATATACATATATAACGACAAAATTATTTTGCCGTGCGTATATTTAAATATACAAGACCTCGCCAAAAAGTTTTGCACTTTTGCCTTTTTGTTAAATCACCAAAGGGGGTTGATGATAATTATAATTATTTACCAATTGTACAATAAGCAACTTTCACGTAATTGCCAGTCTCTTAAAGTATCATTTAAATGAATAATGCGACAAATTCAATAGAATTCGAGTCACTGCTTTTTGGAGAGTGGGCAAAATTATCGAGGAAGGGAAAATGAATTTCATTATTTTTTTTTCTCTCAGAGGTCTGTCGTTACGTAGTTATTTCGCGTGGAAAATTCTTTAGGGCTTTATGATTTGCAACTGAAATGTTTCTATGCCAAGCTGGCTTTGAATGGACCTAGAAAATTATATTTTCCATTTCTGATATACACTTAGAAAAACATAAATGACTTTCCATTTCACTCGGCTCGGTTAAATCTTTCATTAGCATTTTTTAAAGTTACCTATAATGTAGATAAAGTCCATATCAGCGAGTCTTAAAAGTCATTTAAAATATATATCATATTTCATAAATTAAAGGTCAAATGAAGCTAAAATTAAAACAGTTATAATATTATCGGTTATAAAAGGTATTATATTATTAAGAGATAATATCATTAATAATAATGTAATATGTTTTTATTCCTAAACTGAAATGAACAAGAGATTTTCGTCCATATCAAATAGAAAATCCTATCCAATATATAAGACATTGGCGTGAAATGACACGTAAACAAAGATACTGCAAACACAATTGGTATCTACTTAAAATTCATCAATCATATCTTCCGGCCTACGTGTATTGTTAGGAATGGATTTATTTGTAAAAACCATGAAATGGGGCTGTCATTTTCCAATCGTTGGCAGATCTATCAATCACAGATTGACTTGGCGAGCGTGTGACGTCACATCTTATCTCCACGCTGGGCCAACGAAGCGCGTAATAGCTATTTACCTGCCAACCCGTGTTCGAAGGATTATCAATGCTCTCATCCGATTTTGATACTTTTTCAGATTCGTAAGGAAGATTAGCAAGGGTCGTTGGTAAAGCGAAATTGAGGAGTATTAACTCAAGTAGCTTAGCATTTTATTAGCTTCTTTGATCGTTTTTGTAATATTTGACGTTCTATTTAAAGCAAAATAGCTTTCTGTCCGTGACTTCGCTTAGGTTTTTGTGGTCTTTAAGTTATCGCATATACATTTTCAATTCATAAATCTACCCTCTTTCATTGATTTTTCTTTTCGATGAGTAGCATATTTTGTCCTTTTCTAAGGTCTCTTTATGTTCTACCATTTGCCACGAATTTACCACGAATGGGGTAGAAACGTTCAATTATTATTTAATGAATAATAATATTCTATTCTGATATTGATAAGATAATGCCGATATTCGAACAGTAAATAAAAAAATCTGCCTCACATATAAACATGGTTTATGCAGCTTATTTATAAAATATACTTAACTCTACCACTAAAACAGTTAATTCTCAATTTTAACTTCATTCATTCGTTCAGCGAGCGAAGTTTCTACCAAAAGGTACTTTGATCTACAAATCTAAAAAACCATCACATACTTTACATACATTAAAAAACCTTTTAAACGCATTCATTATGTAACAAGTACGGTGTACAAAATAATACGTTCAACCACCATTAAATATTCAACTAAAATATTGCGAACAGCGCACCTCCCTTCAGATTAAATTCTAATTCTCGACCCATATAAAACATCGCTGTAAACTTATCAACAAGACACGATACGAACGCTCTAATGGGGCGCTGGGGTCCTTTCCTTTAATGTCCACTCGTAAATTGGACGAAAATAATTAAAATCGCACGTCCGAACGCTCCAAGACCAAAACATGGTCATTAGGAGTGGACCGCGCCGTCCACGCCGCTATAAAAGGGTTCGATAAATAAACTAGTGACATTTAAATGTTCTATTCAGCACTGCTGTTGAAAGGTTTGCATACAATTCGAATAAAAAATTGTAATAGAGTATCAGAGTACCGTCAAAGCAGTATAATTCCAAACAATATATAAAACGTTTTATATACGCGTATTATAATACTTTAAGATTCTATATACCTATAACTTTGGATGAATGTTAAAGACCCATGTGATGTGGAATTTTTATATTATTCGATGCTTTTGTTTGACTAGTATAGTATTATGTTATCTGTGGTTTAATTATATCTCCCAAAGAGACTTGGGTACAACAAAGTATCCATATAACTTTTTAGAAAAGATTTACTATACTCGTCTTATTTTATCTTTATGTACACAATTTTACAACTTTAAATGTTTCATTCTAAAACTCACATCAAATAAATCGGTAAATAAGAGCTCTATAAATATTGTGAAAATGCAAAACGCCCTCCACCGACTCGTTAGTTGATATTGATATTTGATGTAGTAAATCAAATATTAGCGCAAAAAGTCGTCGCACTCACGTCGAGGCAAAATGTGTATTTTTCAATAGAAACCGTTTAGCGAGACATTCGTTTTGTACAATGCGTTAGCTAATTTTCACATTCATTTTTGGCGTTGTGCTATAATTCAATAGAGCACATAAATTTTGGACGGAGTACTTTTCGACTATACCTACAATAGAGGAGGGAAATTAATTTGTTTTTCTTACAATGGGACGTCTAGACAATCGCGTATAATTCAAGTTTCACTTAGTTTTGTAGACGCTAATGGTCGAAAACTTGTATTACAACAACGCGCTTAAATCATTTTTAAGGTGACCGGTGAGAGTTGTGATTTGAATATTAAACTAAGCATCCTATTACGCGATGTACACGAATTTGGTTCCAATGTTTAAACAAGTTTAGCATTTTAATAGTTATTACGATGCTGATATTATGTGCGAACTTTATCGCTAAATATATGCTAATTCCTATTGACAATCCCGCCATAAATAGCAATAGACATTGTAAGACCACTCTTGATAGTAGTACAAGTATCTTTTGGTACTTAAATGACGCTAAAGCGGTCGTGGGTGGGAAATAAGGGTTGCCAATGCAAAAAAAAAGCATCAGGATAATGACGGTCGAGCAGTTAAGCCAGTTAACCCATATAGTTTACTGCGACAGCGATTAAGTTACGATTGTCCTACTAATATTATAAATGCGATAGTTTGTAAGGATGTGTGTGTGTTTGTTACTCTTTCACGCAAAAACTACTGAACCGATTGCAATGAAATTTGGTACGTAGACAGCTGGACAACTGGAATAACATATATCCCGATATTCCTACGGGGTACGGACTTACGCGAGTGAAACCGCGGGGCGCAGCTAGTATTTAATAAATGTTTTACTAATAGATTTTTTATCAAATCATCAATATTTTGAGCTCGCATATTCCGATAACATTCTTTATTTATTTCAAAATCGTCCGTACCGAAACATATATTAAATAAGATATATTTTACTAGCTATTTATCTGACTGTACCAACTGAAAACCGTTTATTCGTCAATAAAATATTTCGAGTATCTTAACTAAATAAAACCAACGAAGTGCTACTTTTTTGAGCGCGAAATATTATTTTATTGTCACTTTTTATTGTGTACTCTTGCATTGTTTTGAGACGCTGGCTTTTAATACTTTATCTATGACCGGTTCGCTGGTTTTAGTATCAAACTTTGTGGTTTAGAGGGTGGTGACATAAAACGTCTGTATACATATAAAATTATGAGATAGAAGTACTGATTTGAACTTTAACTGTATCGCGATTTTAATTTAGTGAAAAAAATTATGATTTTGTTTCTTTTTTTATCCACATGTATGCCAGCAATTTTAAAATATAAAGTATGAATTATTCCAAAGTCTGCCTTAAAAATAGAATTGTGTATTTGGATACACACATAATAATAATTTTTCATGAAAAACTTGCAACAAAATAACATGATGTTTTCGTTTTTCTGAATTCAATTCTATACAATACTAGGCAGTTCAGGCCCTGCTGCACCCGGTGGTACGTTTAAACTTTTCTTAAGGACAAACAAACATAGCCGAATTAGATCGCGATCCATTCTCGAGTTTTACGCTCACGCACATCTGGCGATTCTTTTATATATGTTTATCGAAACATAGTACAATTATCAGAAATACCCTTAAAACTTTCAAAGATTTTAAAAATTTCATGTGTAGAATTTGATAACTTTTCAACTAGGACTTAGCAGCACTTTATAAGTTCAAGTTACAGCTACAGCTAACAGCTCCGTTAAAATTAATTTCGTCCCCAAAAGCATTGTAATAATTTCAAAATATTCCAAACGGTCCGAAAATATGTTGCGGTGTCTATAATCATTAATATTCGTCGTTAAACCCTAGCTTTATACCAATTTTACGTCTTATTAAAGGGTTATAAAATTTTATGTGACTCTAGAATTTAGCGCGACTTATTTTAATTAAAAACGCTTTGTGAATAATCATGATGCCATGATCTGTTTAATATGTTCACCACGTTAGAGGTCTTTAATTAAATTATATTTTATGTTACGCTATTGTTTATGTTAATAACCTTGCTATTTATATACATATAGTAATATCTATAGTCAAATCTAATGGATAGAGATCTTATCCGTAATTTCTAACAATGCGTATTTTATCCAAAACATAAATAATCGTATTAAATAAATTTTATAAAATAAATTTCTAAATAAGTTGAGTAAATATGATAGCTTTCGTGATAAACAGGATCTTATTACCGAAAGCAGTTTTACAAATTTCTTACTTAAATTTCTACTTCTTTCGATAATGAATATACAACGCCTTATTCATTCAGTTGGATATTGCTGTATGAGAGATACAACAATACCCTTACACTACAATTAAATAACACGAATTATAAGCGATTTAACAGTTCAAAATTATAAAATGAAACAATTCTTCAACACGACCGTTTAAACTCGTCAGTCGAGAGTATCCCAGTAAAGAGTTGTTCATTAGGGCTAAACACTGGCGAGCGACTTGAGCACGTACGAATGAGATTTCAGAACAACTGTTACAGCGGCAAGCTAGTGTTTTTTGTTTGCACTTATCTAACAACTTCGCTAATACGTCCCTGCGAATTTATTCCGTCAGCGTATTTTAACGTTTGCTTGATCGTGCCGAGTTGAATAAATTAGACAGTGTTTGTGCTGCGTCTGCCTTTTATTTTATTTAATTTTGTGCCACGCTTATGATATATAGTCGGGAATTATGGTTTGTTATTTACATCAATAGATTTTAAATTGTATATGAGATATCGCATGCTACGATTAAATGGTCGCTTAATTAAATTGTTTCTATAAGTATGAATAACAATGTGTGCTATTGCATATGAACAAAATATATTTTATTATTGCTGCAAACGAATACAGTCATGAAACGCTACGATAAATATGATTATAACAACAATAACCCCTCAATAATTTTAATTAAATATCATATTCCTGCACCAAGTTCAAAGGAGTGCCCATAATGAAAGCCATAATTCAAGAAATTCGTAAAATTACGTACCGAGTCCAAGAATTGCCGGATGCCATCTCACAAAGTATCTTTTGATGATCGTAAAAACATCCCTAACAACCGGCCGATTTCGCTCACCGCTCCGCCTACCTTCTGAGCAGCTTTTATGCTCTGTACCATCTTAACCCCAATAATAAAATGCGCCTCGTAAATAGATAATAAGGGTGAATCCAGCAGACGCCATTAAAGGCGCCATCATACAGTTTAACTGTCGCTATCTTAGAGCACTAATCGACGTCGCGGATTTTAATATCGTTTTTATTATTGTAAGCCACTCTCTTGCCAGTATGCTCTGCCAGCAAAAAGGATTTATCGACTTAGAACTAGGTGAAGTGGGCTGTTTCGAAGACAGAAGTAAATCATTTAACGCTTATATTTGCTGATAATAAATTATTTGAGAATTACAAGTAAGAAATCATTAATTATGTATTTAATCTGATGAAATATCATCATAATTTACATCATCAGCCAATACACCGGACTACGATGCTTATAACTTGAATAATATTTCTAATTTATATTATAAATTGTACGTAGGTATACTCATTAATAAAACCGTTATTGTTTTATACAGAGGTGTTATATTCTGCTAAGTCTGTCTGTAACACCGCGTAATGAAAAAGGGTATCCCATGATTAGTATATAAATGGAAGCGCCAGTCAACATCTAAGGGATTTCTGCAGCTTAAAAAATCACATGTGTGATTAAAAACATTATGTTTACATTAGATCAAATACAAACATCAACTCTTTGAATGTTTCTCACATCTATTATTAATCTGATCAAGTACCATCGAAAGTGGTAAAAATTTTCCCCGCGTGCCTCGATTAAATTATCTAGTTTTTCCCATAAGCGCGTATATTTTCTCACGCGCCGCATTAATCTATTTAGGCTATCCTCTTAGTGAAACGTGGAATGACATTCAATAATGTGGATAAAATAATTGTGGCATTATAATGCTAGTCTCGTGCCAGGTAATCTAGTTAGCGCTCGGGCGGCGCCGATCATTACTGCATTGCAAGACTATGAACGTGAACAAGGATATGTAATACTGGAAATGATGACATAAGAATTTTTTTGGCAAATTAGAGAAACATATGGGTACTATGAGAAACAAGGAAGCTATCTCCAATATACTCTCAACATATATAACATGTAGCACGAAATTCTTAAATTCGTGCAGTAATATAACCCCCGTTTTTCTGAAAGCAGCAGGCGAGCAGACATATTACAAGCATATTGAGAAAGCAATAGTGCCTTATATGAATACTATTATTGATTTCAAGAAGATCGTTTGTAAAATTTTAAATTTTTTATTACTAGATGCCCGTGAAATTAAATTTTAAATAACTTTTTCAGAAACATTCCTATAATAGTCTTAACTGTTCATTTTCTTATGTTTCTTTTTTGTGTTATAAAATAATTATTTTTAAATGTTTTACAAGTAATAATACTAAAGTAAATGAACAATGAAATAGAACAATGAACAATGAAAAATCAAACAGTTACTTATAAAACTTACAAACAAGTACAACAACTTTTGTACATTATTTATATCCAAGATATATCCAGTACTCTGTGGCCAGGTTGGTTATCCACTCGATGCGTCAGCATTTTTCACGAATACGAGATAATTCCAATCGCCTTCAGACTCGTTGATCCGTTAGATTGCTGAAAAAGATGATCGTAGCATTTTCTCCTATTCATTCAGTTTTAATAAATGAAAAAATATTAAATCATGCAGTTGATTATATTTCAATTGTCGGAGGTATTTTTTTTAACAAAACACCTTATAAGAAAATTCAATTTCAATTTCATAAATTCTGGATATTTCTGGTTATTATATTGAAATTATATTAGAAAAGTGTGAAATACACTTTATTACGGTTCATTTAAAAATTGGTAATAAGCAATATGGTTTATTACCAAGTCGGGAAAATGTATCTTAATATAGTAGTTAGCAAGATTTTATTAGCTTCACCTGTATGATTCTATGTAACATAAGGTTAGACACACCCAATGTAAATCAATCTTTATACACTAGCAAGTAGGGATATAGAAGATGGACACTACAATCATTTCATGAGTTTTCATTATTCTAATAACTTTTTTTCTCAATTATCTAATTAGGATTGAGAGGCTTAAATAATTTTCTTACGCATTAGCTTTTGTATAAGAATAAGTGATACAATGTAGTAGATTCAATTATTAAAGCGTGTTTTTTTCGGTTATTTCTCATGTTTATTATTTGTACCAGGAAAACCAACATTTTTACCAGGAATTAAGGTATAGAAATAGAAAAGAACGTTATAATAACACATATAGAAGGTACTGTAAATATATGTATATGTAATATTGTACACATCAAAATTCTAAATATGAATGTGCATGTATACGTAACCATTACATTTTACAGAAGTTAGCTATGTGGGTCTTCTTCGTTGATAATTATATGCACACGTCTATTAAGAAATAAATAAGCTTTGTAACTAATTGCTGACTGTTTCTTCAGATCAAACAGAAACAAAACAATTTGTATAATATATTTTTGTCCTTACGTGTTCTATTATAATGGCATTTCCTAGTTCTGGAAATAAATCTTCGAAAACAAGAATGTTGGTGAAATAAATGTAACGTCAATCTGCGTCCATTTGTCGTTGGCGTCGCGTCATTGTTAACTCTTAGAGGTCTTACACATTGCTAGCAACTTAAGTGAACATTATAATAAGTCAATATTATATGATGAACAGAATATTGAAAGGAGATAAAAAGGGGAATACCCCTTTTTATTCTATATGAACATAATTTTTAATTTGCGATAATTATATTAAAAATTATACATGTATTAGGAACATATAACAAGTACCTTAAGAGATAGAAGTTCTTTAGATAAGCTTATAATTAAATATAAAGTATCATAGTATAAACGCGATGGAATAACTTCAGATAATAAACTTCAACATCTATATGCTAACCAATTATCAGTGTAATAATCTTAAAAAATGTATCTATACTGGTTGTTTATTTACTTTGCTTTTTCTTCATTTCTTCACAATAAAATCGAAAGAACCAAGCATACATTCGCTATTCTGCATATCAGTGAGTAACTCGGCTAAGCCACAAAGCTTAAGCCGAAGAAGGGAAGGAAGACAAAACTTAATGACAAGTGGACAATGACGCAGATTTGAAACGCTTGTCGCTAGATTGTCAGAAAGCGTTTCAGAGGGTGGGCTTGCATTATCGTGTTGACAGATAAATAAATACTTTTGATTGATACTATAGGGAAAGAATTGCTTTTACAACGCTGGCTTTCTTCATTCATCCTTAATTTGAGAGGTATGTAGATGTTTTTAAATATTTTATATGATATGTTTTTAAGTATAAAATACTCGTGGTAGCAAAAAAGGTTGGGTTTTAAATTAAATGTTCAAAAATACACAATATTGAATATGAAATAAAATTGGATTAATAATTAGATGATGCTGTGCATAAAACGGTAACATTCTCTCGTTTGCAAATTTTTCTATTTGATTTGATTTGGATGTTTACGTGTAGGTAAACATACGACCACAAATTTAATTAAATAATTTCTTTGAATTTATATATAACGGTAGGGTCTTTCATATACTGCAGAGTTATTTAAGATCTTGCAATATGTTTATTATGTAAAATATAATAAACTTTGACAGTATCGTACAGAGTCAATAATTAAATGTTAAGATATTCTCTTATTAACTGATAGTAAAATTCTATATATTTACTACATAAATATAATAAAATATTACAAGTTTAAGATGGTCAATATCGAAGAGAACTTTTCTAATTAGAGCCAAATATTTGAGCTTCACACGCAACTATATATTAGTTCAGCAACCTTATACACCGGACCCGTCAAGTCTATCTATTTGCTCACAATCTAGGAGCTCTTGGGTAAATCAAATCAGACAATCAAGTGGAAAAATCTATGTCCGCAGTACAAACAATCAAGTCGAGTTACCGCGGTCCAGAGTGACGAGGGACGGTCCTCACCTACCACTTAGACCACGCTCCTGCTTGAGCGATATCAGAGCGGTAGCGACAGCGGACACGTGGCCACTGAAATGGCGGTATTATATCTCTTCATTCTCCTCGAGATTTTCTGTATACTGATTTTGTAAATAGATTAAGAATGCTTTGGAAATTATTAAGCACTAGCCGCTCTGTTTTCGTACGTTTTGTAGTCAGGATTTTAGGAATAATAATAAAAAGTCACTCAAGAATAATGCAGATCTAAAATTATAAAATTGTAAGAACTGTACAGTATTATAAGTTTGTTATAAGTTTATCTGCTACATACACACTGACACACAATTAACCTAATGCCCATAGTAAAATAAAAAATCTTAATTTAAAATGTTCGTGACCAATAGAACCACGGATGCAATGTGTGTATACCACGGATGTGTATTATAAGTTCATACTAAATTATTATTTTTTTATATAATACTAATTAACGCAAACAATTCGATATAACATAGAGAATTATAATTCAGCAGCAATCTATCTACATGCTTAGTAACAAAAACGAAAAAGATGGTCATACTATTGCTACCGGCGGTCCTATGGCGTATGCGTTAAGCGAACATGTCGGACAACTAAGGAAAGTCACTAGATTTGTTCTACAAAAATGATTGTTCTTTCTGATAGCCGACAGACAAGAGGTAACGTGCCACACTTCTCCACTGTGACTAACAGCCCGCCATACCATCGCAAATACATTAATAAAATTATAACATTTCAACAATTTTTACCAGGTTCACTTTTACGGCTTATCATAATCGAGTGGCCATTCAAGAAACTCACCATTCCCTACCCTTCTAACGAGTCCAAAGCCGTTTAACCACCACAAAATAGTTTGTTTTCATTAGAACTATCACATTAAAACTTGTAAACAGACTATCTTAAATCGCGCATACCTAAAATTTTTCCGCCTACCGCTTTGTCCATGAACCTGGCCTTATTTGATCTCCTCTCTCCCTAAGGACCTCTCGGAGGCACGCTATTTGTTTTAAAGCTTTATTACTAAGTAATGTGTACATAGGTCAACCCTCTAAAAATTTCTGTGTTGACCAATATCTCTAATGTACGTATTTTAATTTAATTATTGTGTGATTTAATTCGAATGTTTTTTATCATAAGTAGTTGGGTTTATAAGATGAATAAACCACATCTGTTATTTATTAATTGACAAACAGTAATGTTGTATAAAACAATTATTTATAGAATTCCATTGGTAATTAAAGCAGTTGTTACAACAATTATAATTTACCATTCCCATACAAATATTATAAATTACATAACTGCGTAATTATAAAAGGATTTAATATGCACCAATAAACTTCATTATTGGTTTATAACACAATAAACAACATCCAACTACCGAACGCTATCATCCAACTGATTAATGTACCCTTTATTGCTTTTATTATCCACAACCACGTTATTACGAATTAACACAATCGTAAAATCCAGTCCATACTCCATTGTGTTTCGTAATTTATTCAGTGAGATACAAAAAACTTGTACCTTGTAACCGAAGGGTCGGGGCTTGGGCGAAAGGTGTCAATTTTTGAAAGATTGCACCGCGTCATGAATATTATATGAACGAATCGAGTTAAGGGTATTTTGCGATAATGTTCGACGGTCGTTTGGATGCTGTCAGCCTATGTCATTTCATTGGCCCTTTGTTAAAAGTAACACGTACGGTGTCAACTCGGGACGGGGAAGCTATCGTGTGGAAAATTTGCTTCCAAACAACATTATGTACGTTGTATGCAAATAATACTATACTGTGATATCGATATGGTCATAGCCGGTCAGTGTTTGGCTACTAATTTACAAGAAATTAGAACGATTTAGTTGAGAAATGGTAAGTCACTATTAACAAAAGAATATTAAAAAAGTCATCGACATTTTAAAATGGATCGATTTGGGAATACGCAGAGAAATTAGTTTTTAAAGAGGTTCAAAATATGCTGAAATAGAACTTTAAGTCTCTTAGAAAAGACATAATTCCATCTCTTGCCCTTTATATATATTTAACTGCCACAAAAATAACGATAGACCTTTGCAAAACTTTATCTCGCTATTTATAAAAAAGCAATAATTTTCATCGAATGCGTTTAGGTGATAATATCTTCATGGAAAGGCCATTTTTCTTAAAGTTGTAACAAGTGTCATAAATAATAGATTTCTACGAGTGAATAGTCCGATAGGGACAGTTGTCTAAGGAAATCGTAAAATAAGTTTTTTCGCCCTGTCGCCGCCCCAAAATGTCTGCATCAGTACGCATTACCATACACTATTTTTTTGTTGTTAAAGTTGTATTTTATAGATTTACTAATATCCATAAAATACAACAAAAATATTTTCTTTTCAATACAATAATAATAGAAATTAAACATGTAAAAGTATGTACAAAATGCCTTCTGGTAAGTAAAGTTTTCTTGAAATAACGATCTTTGGCTGATTATAATATGTGTGCCGATCAAAAAAAATAATTTTTTTACTCAGCAGTGAAACCATGCAATTTTTTTAATTATAATATTCCAATTATAAAACTCATCTTTCTTTCACAAACATTATTTCTTAATCTTAATAATAGAAGCTATGTATACTTAGTGTTTTTATTCAAAAATATTGCAACATAGCCAAAATTTACCGCCTTTGTGATAAAAAGAACGAAAATTTCGACCATAGAAAGCATAGCAATTTATTTCTAAATTTAATGAACGATCACTATCTCAGCATCAGCAGACTGAACGGTGCCTTTGAGAACGCCAGAGCGATCCCAAGATTTGCATGTAATTACCATTTTTGATTCTCTCTTCTTTTGTGTAAATACTCGTCCAAAATTTAACACCGTAAATGACATAATACTGCTAAAGATATGCTGAATTATTTATACGATAATACGCTTTCCGGACCGCTTTACATCTTCGTTTTAACGTAGAATCACGCATCAATGAATATTACTTTTGGGGATTTTTGTTCCTTAAATAAATTATTACATTTGAATAAGAACATGTTTTAATGAATTTTCAACGGAGCTCGGCACGGTTTTGTATTTCATTTCGTATTAGCGACTTGAAAGGGAATTCGTTAGGGACGTGGATGTGTCACCGCTTAAACCGAATGTAGGGTAAAAGAATATCATTTATGCATTCAATAGCGTAGCATTTAATCAAACGACTGAATTTTAAATTGCATCTGAATGTGGAATATACTTTCGAGAAAAAAAAAACTTAACTATATTATAAGAGATTATATAAAAATTGTGAACTTATACTGAAATTATGTATAAATATTGACACCCCAAGGCATCTAAAAATAGAAGAAATCGCTGAAGTGTTTTTTTACAAAATCAGGGCAAAGTTAATGGATATAGATGGTGGTTTATTTTTAAACCTGCCCAATACATGTATAAAATATTTCATAAAAATTGATAAAACCGATTTAGAGGAGTTTGGTAACAAACAGCAGGACACGAAAACTGTAATTTGCTATGTTAGGTGTCAATATTACTTCAAGTATTTTCACTTTCGCTCGTAACTCAGAATCAACTCTATGTCATCAAGACGTCATTGTTGCCAGCAGACGTTGGGTTTGACACAAAAATTATTTGTTCGACATCGTTTACGAAGCGATCAATCTGAAATTGGATTTCATAAACGCGACCCTGCTCATGATGGCTACGGGAACTTTATAAAATCGTTTTTTTGTGGATTACTGATCGGTAATATAACAAGCGCACCCTGCAACAGTTTGGAAAATCTATTAAATTTTACTTAAGCTCTTGATAATCTATATATTAAATTAAAGGGCATTAATATAACGTCATAGCAATCGTTTTAATAAAAACGCCAATATTAATTATTGAATATAAACTCATCGTATTTAAAAAAATTAGCATTGCCATCAGGCGATGTATTATCTATACTGAGTTAGTTACTTAACCGCTTATACCCTGTTGATTATAATAAGAAAAGGAACAATATCATTGAGAAATTTTGAAAGAAAAGAAAAAAAAAAATATCACGAGGTGGGATTGGAACCTTAATAAATCGGGATTTGAAATTTAATAAATCATCAATCCTATATAACTAAAAATTTAATAGGAACAATATAAGTTTTCCTTTTTCATTTCACGATTTAGAAATAAAAGAAGTATTTATTTTTCAATCCAATGTCTATCACAAACAACGCATCTCGTCCAGAAAACAAACTAAAAATTCAAATCTCCATCTTGTATTCGAGGAACGCGCGTTCTTCGTTAGGACAGGACCGCCCCTTACCTGCACTGCATATGTTACTATAAGACCTTTTTCTCTACAATGTTCACAAACTAAATTCCAGTCGCTTTGTTTATTTGTTACCAGTTGACGAACGAGCCCGGTAAATTGAATTTTCTTGGATTTACAGCGCGGAATTACAAAAGAAAACAAAAGACTAGCAATTTATGACATCGACGAAGGTACTATAAGTATTTGGTAGTTTTGAGAATGTTTTAAGACAACATTCTAGATTACATATTTACATTGATGGTTTTCTGTATATTCTATTTTTTTTTTTCAAAAATCATGCGAAATTTCAACCAAAGAAAATAAGCTGACAAAATCCTCCGTTTAAAATATTGCCGTTACAAACCTAGCGTAGATGAATATCAGGGTTCTCCGTGAAACTTCACAAGATGCTCTAATGAGTCATTACTTTCATTCTACGTAATAAACGTCCTCGTAGTGGACTTTATTAAGATTGAGGATTACAGTTGGAGCGGTTTAAATCACCGAGTATGATCCCATAATTACTCATTAAGGCTCTAAGAGAAGACAAAGGACGAAACTTGAGAAATGGAAGTCAGTAACCCTTTCGCTGTATGCTATTTGATGTTTGAATTCAATTCTAATTATTTTATGCTCGATTGGGATTTTTGTTTAAATTAAATTTGGAATTGGAAGTTCCTAATAAAAATATAATGTAAGTGTTATTGTCAAATATAAAATAAATTAATAAAAAATGATGCATTGTTAATAATGTTGAAAGAACCAAACGTGCTTTGTACAAAAATGGATAGTTATCAGTATACTATGTTGACTAGTCGCAGACCGCGGGTTCAGAAGGTGTAAATAAAATGTCCCCTTTCCGTCAGTAATAAGAATTATAAAACATATCTAACTGTTAAGTAATAATTTGTATGTTACTGTCAGTATGTAGCGAAGTGGTGGCTCAGTGGTGAGAACCTCGGACTTCAAAATCGATAAGTCGAGCTTCGAGACCGGCGAGCGTGTAGGAAAAAATTGATTTTTCAATTTATCTGCACATGTGGATAACATCACCACTGCTTAAAACGGTGAAGGTAAACATCGTGAGGTAACCGGCAAGTCCAAGAATCAACGACTTATGATGATGATGATGATAATGATGACGATCATTTATAGGTAATAAATAAAAACAGTTCAATCAATTATGTTAATAATTTCAATAGAACAATAACAAAATAAATTACAAACGTCTCTCGCTACCGATAAAAATGTTATTTAATTAATTGAACCGGGATTCCTAGAAAGGGAATATAAATTCATAATAACGCTAAATCGAAGTTATTACCCGAAACGAAATAGAAATTCAGGGACACAACATTTGTTCAGTAAACCCTCAAATATTCATGGAGCAATTACCGTAATTTATGATGTAACCTGCTTATTAAATTTTACTTAATGTTCACGATAGTTGTGGTTGTCTAACCTTTGGGATAGCAAAAATTATTACTCATATTTAAGCTTTAAAAACATTTGAAATTAAGGATTGAATGAATATAACATTTCATTTTCTTTAATTTATTTACTCTTATATGTATTCTTTTCATATATCCTAGTAAATCATTTAATCGAAGGGAAATTAACAAAAAAACAAGCACATGTAATTTTCAAATGAGAAAGAGGGAATTGTACTACAGCTTTTTTTTACTTATTTGGGGAGTTACAAGAATATAAGACCACACACCCATTATTAAATAAATTATTTAAATGTATTTTGGAATTATTTTAATGTTTAAACATAGATATGATCAAAGCTAATGAAGTAAAAATTTAATTTATGAGTTAACATAGTTCCAAAAAATTGTATACGCTTACAACGCTTTGTATACGCTTATAACAAATAAAAATGACTTTATCGAATCAATAATTAAGTTAAAAGACAATTGAAATTAATTATTATATTACATTAGTAGTTCGCCCAGTTGTCCCCCTTGGTAATTTTTTTTTCTCCATTTAATTATGCTTTAATAAAGATGTTAAAAAATAGTCGGATTGTTCAAACTAGTGTCGAGTTTTATACTTAGCAACACTTTTGGCCGTTCATTTTTATTTATATATATATAAGTAGTATATAAAAAGTCTATTCAAATGATATTATTTAGAATGAAATAATTTATGTATGAATTGTCCATATCGTTTGAGAGGTCGAAGCCGTATTTTTACTACGTAAATATAAATGACGATGGTATGAGTATTTGCAGACCTTTTTACTTATTTGATTGAAGCACTCCGCTAAAAGCAACGATATGTATTTCATTTAAATGGCTCTTCAATTTTATATGATATTTACAACTGCAGAGGTTTATGTGTTTCTCTTGGGATAGTAATACACTTTTAGATATGTAAGGATGTCTTTTGGAGATATAACCTTAATTGAAACTTGTTCTAAAATATTTATTTTCAGTTAGTAAGTTTCCACTGTATTTATTATGTAAAATCTTAATTGTACGCGCAGATTACAAGTAAATATAACAACAAATTTATATATCATCCCACCTGGTCACGGTCACTAAAAATTTATGTATGCTACATGAAAACATAACATAGACTTTGAAGAACACAACCATTTGACACAAAATCAAACTGTTAAGCAAAACAATACTAACAACTGGTCTAGCCAAACAATTCCTAGATTCCATCGATCAAGTTACCTACTTCGATCGACGTTTTATTATTCGCCGAGAATACTTCTCATGTACTCAATCGTTTGAACACAATGAAACTGGATATAAAAACTATAATGAAGCAAGTTCATCTTGCAAATATTTGCTTGTCTGGAGTCGTAATGACTCGAGTTTCTGAAGAACTTTACAATGAGGTTTTGCTGGAACATTGAATTCGTTTAGTTGTTTGTTGTGTTTCGGTTTGTTCTATACGGTTTAAGCTAAGGAAATTACATGATTTTATTTATATTTAGCATATAGTTAACTATTTTTTGTACCAGCATTTTTATGTAATAACGTTTTATTCTTTATGAAGAGAATATTAATTGACAATATTCTTTAAGATTATAAATAACTAGCTGCGCCCCTCAGTGTCACCCGCGTATGGGGCCGTGTAGGAATATCGGGATAAAAAGTTGCCTATATTTTATTCCAGTTGTCCAGCTGTCTACGTACCAAATTTCATTACAGTCGGTTCAGTAATGTAGTTTTTGCGTGAAAGAGCAACAATCACACACCCATCCTTACAAATTTCGCATTTATAATATTAGTGGGATTAGTAGGAAGTAGGATTCGATCATTAGGGGAAATTTGAACTGCAGCGTTATTCGCCGTACAATATCGATCTCATGATCTATGTTTTATCTAAGCAATCAAATTTCTTCTACTTTTTATGTTATGCCATCAGTGACCAAAAACGCAGGTATGAATGCTATCTCATAATCGATATTTTTCTATTTTTTATACATTTTTCTAATATCTAATGAGCATTTCAATACTTATACAGTACAG
This sequence comes from Zerene cesonia, assembly GCF_012273895.1. Taxonomy (NCBI): domain Eukaryota; kingdom Metazoa; phylum Arthropoda; class Insecta; order Lepidoptera; family Pieridae; genus Zerene; species Zerene cesonia. The sequence continues at coordinate 6,974,085 of NC_052120.1, read as the reverse complement.
TATAATGTTATCTATTCTTAAACTAGAAATATTTAGTAAAAGTTTTCTCACATAGTAGTTTTTGAATTTTTACATTTGTCTAGATGCGAAACAATAAATATGCACTATTGCTATACGTATAACAAACATAAATATTGAAATAGTAGTGAGTGAAAAATTCATTGATACATAGAAGTTACCTCGTTATAGTAACTAACTACCCTTTCCTAAATCTTAAGTAATAAGCTATTACTCTATGAAATGAACTATACAAAGTCAGTAACTATGAGACGGCTTAATTTAGTTGTCTTGTTACCATCCATCTTCTGAAATGGCCAACGCATTACAAAGTTGCGTCCCTTTTCCCAAAACCCAAGAGGTCACTTCCTCTTATAGTTAATTATAATAATTGGAAAAGGGTCTTAAATCGCTGGCAATATTGAAATACCTCTGTTTCCGTACCCAATCAAAATAGCTGTATCAATTTTCCATAATTATTATATGAATTCCATATTGTTTCGCATAGTCGTTACACCACAACTGTAATTATAAAATGAGAATGATGAATGCAAATAGGTTTTTTATAATGGACTAACTACATCTTGATTTATAATGATCGACAATGAAGAGTTGCATATTTTTTAAACATCGTTTCAAAAAACGAAATATATCCATAATTCCGCTGTATTCATTGTTGTGTTTTGTAACTCGATAACTGCGTGGATTTTCAACCGATTGACATGATTCATTTTGTATTTCATAGGAAAATTTATCACATCCACAATTCACTGTTACCAATTATCATGTAAGACCTATTAAATAACGATTTATTATTATTATTTGGCTTATTTTTAAAACTAGGTTAGTACCTCCCCTCCAGGGACGTTAAGCATATCTATATTTACAAGACTTAATTTGTTTAAAATACGTTTACGAAAGTCCTGTGATTGCTATTCGGCGAATCATTCTAGTAATTTAGTACTTAGATATGAAGATATCATCAATACAAGTCAACAGTAATTCTTTTTCGATATAAATTTTCCTACATATAATAAGCAAAGAACAAATTCTTACCCTTTGTTTGAAGCAAAACCGTTGATTACACTAACAGGCAATATGAACATCAATTGACGCAAAAGCTAACCTATTTGTGAGAGCTTAACTCCCATCATTTCTCCATAATGTAATTACTTATACTAACTGACAAGAAAGCGAGATCCACGGCGGCCAATTTCAATTGACCCCCGGTAAATGCTATCACGGAACGTCTTAAAGGTATTAGATTGTAAAACAAAGGCCAAGAAATATGGTCGATTTGCGTGCGTTGTTATTACAATGTATTTGAGTATGTAGATTCGGTATTGCCTCTTATCATACAATGGAGTCGGTAAAGCAATTACTTTGGAATAGTTTCAAGCGTATAGGCAATTCGAGTGCTCTTACTTGCGGACTAATATATTCGCAATTTGCTATCGGCAGGGGTTCTGAAGCATATGCAATTATATTTAAATTTAAATAATATTATCTCTTAATAATGCTTCAATAATGCTTCATTTTTATTTACTTCCTACTACATTTTACATTCACATAAAGTGATTAACCATCCAGAGACTAGATTTATAATAATACACGAGAAGATGTCCCCACCGAAGAGAAGTATTTTATTCAACAGGCAATATGAAAAATGTTATTTCTCGACCGATAAAGTTTAATACATACCCATTTTTATGAATACCCAAGCCCCGTATGCGGCGAAAGCAAAACTTAGTCCGTCTATTCGGATCTAGTAAAACTAATTTAACTACATCTCTTTACTTCAATAAATTCTACGCCAATTTTTATGTTTCAATTTATTTTCTACTTCAATGCTCGCGGTTAGAACGTTGAACGAATTTTAACGTTTGATTCCAAGTTTATGTTTTAATTAAAACTTTATTTGCAATCGTTTTTGATTGTTTGGATAATTAGTTGTATTTGAACAATATTTTATTGCTATCATTTCAAAAAATTATTAAATTAAAAATGCAAAATAATTTTGTGATATGTATACACATAACATTTTATTAATATTAGAAGAGAAGCAGTATCAATTAGGATTATGGAGGTGAGTTTTTATGTAGTTTCTTTTTCTTTTCTGGGAAAAAAAATACAATACCTGATATAGAAGTTTTCGTTATTTTGTCTTATACCATTTAGTTTAACCTTAGAACTATGCACTACAAATTACCACAGTGACTACCGATTTATGACAAAGAAGATGTTATAATCGTCTATCGATACTTAGATAAGATTCTATACTGTATAATATCATTGGTATAATTGAGCCATTTACGAAAATACACTTACCATTTCAACATCTAGTGATATTCACGCCCTTCGCAATAATACCTACTTAACAAATTCATAAGGTGATATTCGGGGGTAGGTTAGGCCTAATTAGACGGTCGGCGACGCGCAATGCATGTTAACTACTGACATTTGCATCGGGCAACTCAATTGCTGAATAAAGCCCGGTACATTTCGTCGCATATTCGCTTAACTGGGCGAAATGTTCGCGAAGTTTCATTGTTAACGTGCACAGATAACATAATACTAGTTAACGTGTGTTATTTCTTAGAATATAATCGACAAGTTCGTTCATAAAAAAATTTTAGGTTTGGTTAACATAGTTTTTTTTTTTGCCGGACTACAATTAATTTCAAGTATTATGCGGAAATGAATTGATACTATTTTAAACAAAACAAATCATGTTAATTAATTATTTAAAATTGTTAAACGGTATAGGCTGACTATGACTTTAGCCTTATACTGAAAAATAAATCAAAACAATTTCTAATAATATGTTCATTCCCTAACAAATTTAGGAACATAAAACTAACAATCTAATATACACACGTCATAACAAAAAGGGGTGGTAGAAGCAACTGTCAAAATCACGTGATCATTACACCGGGGAATGATTCGGAAAATGAGCGCGGGCGTAATTGGCGTCCTGGAATGAATTTGTGATTCTGTAATACGATATTTTGATAGCGTGACTGTAGTTATTAAAACATCTATATTCTATATCTATGGATTATGAAACAACATTAAAGAATCATTACGATATTACAGTGCTATATATCGATAGTAAAAAAGTAAACCTTATTCCTATAAGTATTTAATATGGGAATATATATCCTACTAATATTATAAATGCGAAAGTTTGTAAGAATGTGTGTGTGTTTGTTGCTCTTTCACGCAAAAAATACGAACCGATTGCAATGAAATTTGGTTTTTATCCCGATATTCCTACGGGATACGGACTTACGCGGGTGAAACTGCGGGGCGCAGCTAGGTTATATTATAAAATTTTTAATATTTTGCCTCAGTTAGAATATTTTATATATTATACATAGTTTTAATTTCAGTAGCTATACATACAAATGATCATTTAATGTGGGAGACAAGCAACTTTGCCGCGAATTGGGACACCGCCGCGAATTGGGACCGCCCCCCACAGAAGGCCGGATTGAAATAGCAGCATGCTTCTGTCTTTTGTACGGTTAGTGGGGGAGCCGGAGGTCACTTTCCATTTCCTCAACCTTCCCAGTTCATTCCTTCTTTCTAGTCGTCAATCCCTTCCTTATCCTATACTTGAAAGCAGGAAGTGCATTCACAGAGGCGAACCACGAGCTCATTTGCCCGCTATGACATAAAAGCTTATGTATTCAATAATTATTTATATTGCAAAAAACAGATTATTTCCGCCGTTTGAAGTTAATTTTAAAAATATTGGTTTAGAGCATAATATATTCGTATTTCTGCTAGGGAAACAGTGTTAGTTTGACCTAATTCTGAGCACGTTCGAGTCCCACAAAAGTTCAAGCAACAAATGATAGAATAATGGCGATAGGGGATTTTATGGATTAAAATTTATATTATCCTCTAATAAAACATGTCCTTTATCACTATACCACCATAACATCATATATTCAAGTATGGATTCAATATAACTACAACCTATGCACTTTTAATTAATGTATTGAGTTATAACACAGCAATCAAGAATTGACAGTTTTTCTCATAGTACTATGGTTTTTACATTATATCCGATATAGCAATACGATAAAGACTATAGTTATAATGGGAATGTTTAAATGCAAAATATTACTTCGATAAAGGAATGACCATTACAACGGTTGTAATGACATTGATTTCATTTTGAAATAAGTCGTTTGAAAGAAAACGACTAAGAAACATCTTGGTATAGCCACTTACTAAACTAACTTAAGCTCAAAATTGTTATGATACTATTTACAGTAAAGTATTATAAGCGGTGTCTGGAGTTTCAAAGTTTATTATTATTGCTTCGCTTATATTTTTGTTTGCCTCATCTCGATATTTCTGAAATTGCAGTTTATTCCTGGGGGATATTAAGCCGCCTGCTGCGTTTTACCGTACTTCTCTCATACAAAATATTCCGTTTCCTGTTTATCGAATAGTTATGTGCCTGAAAATATGTTTATTTAACACATTTTTGGGGAATGTTGTATTTTATCTTTTGCTTTCGCTTTTCGCTTTTTGTTTTGGGTATTGTGCCATTCATTGCCACTGATTTACAAATAATACAATCAGTAGTATAGTTCAGTAGTTTAATATATCCGTGAACGTTGAATTTTTTTAATATTTTATTAAGTCTTAACATGAATAAAGGTTCCTTTTTAATGTTATCAATTGAACTAATAATAAGAAGGAATTACATGTTACAGTACTACATCAGTAAATACTTATCATGTCATTATCAGATACACAATAAAAATATTAATTAAACGAATTAACAATTATTTGAAGAAACGAAATTTTAATTAATCATCACAAACAATAAAGAAAACGGATTAGCTGTTCAACGCACGGGCTACGCATAGAAGTAATTACTTAGCAACCACACTTGGCATAGAGCGTGTTTTATTAAGAACTGCAGGAGGGTTTATTATACGCCATATGCCTGCCGAAAGTATTTTAAAAAGGCTTTTGTGAGCTACCCTTTCGCTCCGTGAACGTACCGCGATGAAATGCTCTTTTATACTTCAAGAGGCCTCCGTATTGTGACTTCGAAAACACGCAGAGGCTTACGAAAACAGATACTCGGATAAACAATACGCGTTTTAATAATAAAACGCTTTCTGACGAGGATTCAAATGAAGGAAACCGCTGTAATGGATACATTGAAGAGCACTTTTTTGTTATAGTTTAGATGAATGAAGATTTACGTAGTCTGCGGGGATTGTAATATTTTATACACATATTTTCGCATTGTTTTTTGTTACGAAATAATTACGTATTTCAATTATTAATTTGTTATTTATTTATATTAATAATGTTATTTTATATTTGTTTCAAGCCCTTTCATCTATCTTAAGAGAGACTTTGTATTACGTGCTGTATAATTTCCTAGCAGTATTATGTGTACAATCCCAAATGTAAACAAACAGAGCAACTTGACCATCATATCAGTACATCAAAATATAAACTTCCCGTCGAAACTTTGAACATACCCAATCAAGAGGTTTATGATATTACTGCCGAAATTTACATCGTAAACACTAACTACCTTCCTATCAAACGGTTGAAATTCCCTAATAGTTAAAGGATTACCTTTTGTAAACTAAAATGGGACGCAATCATCATCTTATAGACTAGGACTACAGAAGGGCTCAGGATTAAACTATGTCTTACTTATGCAATAGAGAACGCGCCTCGGGCGAATCGAAGCGACCCCTTTGGTCCTCTGCAAATATTCCATATAATCATTCGGTTTTAATTATTATTGCTGTAGTGGGCAAGTTTTGTTTGATGTATTGATTAAAATCGTGTTTGTGTTGAAATGCCATCTAGATAGCGGGTACCGGCGTGTCAATAGATACTGTAATCTCATGGGGAGGACTTGTCGCTGTGTTCGTGGCTTGTACAATACACCAGCTTGATTATTTTCCAAGGGTCAATATTGTTTTGTATACGATTGCTTTATAATTAATACTGTACCATTACCAGTATCATTTTAATCTGACAGGGATGTAATACTAATGATTGTTTAAATTAATTTGAGTTGGTAAATAAATATAGAGAAACACATCATTTCAAAAAGTTATGCATGTATTAGTTTTACAATAGTTATTTTATTATTAGTTCTACTAATATACTAAGGTATACGGGGAGATTGTAATGTTAGGTATTAGTCATCTAGGTTATACAAATATCTCTCCCCGTGACTAAACTAAAGTGTTCGAAACGTCGGGATAAATGATATAAAAATAGCCTTTAAAATCCGATAAAACAGCTTTTAATATCCAAGTGGTAAATACTATAATTAAACACCATAAAATTCTAGAGTAAACCGTGTTAATAAATTATTATCTAACTACATAGTGACAAAATACAATTATCATAGTAAATATAAGACTTCTCGTAATTTGTTGAAGCATGACGATAGAACCAAGGAGCGGGTTCGATTATCGAAAAGTATCACTATTACACGTAAGCCTCCAGATGCGTCATCCAAAAATAAACCCTGTATGACATCCAAAGAATGCAAGAAAGGGTAAGGGTTCACTTATTAGCACAGTCTTGACATCAAAACGTATTTTTCATAAAGAATTTCGTAAACACGTGATTTATACGACCACTTCAATTTATGGCATAATAAGCATAACACCCTCTTATACCATGTTTCTTATGCGTATAGGCAAACAACAAATAATCTATTACTACTCATCATATTCAAAATTTTACCATCCGCACATAAACACATAGGGCAACATTGTCGCGTAAACTATAACGACCAGTAGCTTTACGAGCACATAAACATAAAAAACTCATCGGGTCCGCGCCGAATATATGAAAATGCACCTAATATCGTGCATGTGTGTAAATAAAAGTTTTTCCATTTAGCCTCAACGTCGTTGGAAGCTATTTCCCTATAGAAGTCATAAACACGATGCTTAGTCTACATGGGGATGTAGACTAAGCATCGTGTTTATGACCTTACCACCCGAGCGAAGTTCAATTTTATTTCACTCTTTAGCGCTTGTGCTAAGCAAGAAAAATGTTTCGTTTCCCTGTCCGTTAGACAGTTTTAATTAGGATTTTAATTTTTAAGAGCTCCGTTTGTGAATCTTTCACCTGCGAAACGTTTATCTTTTAAAATAAATCTGATGTTTAATATTGATCATGATGTTTATTCTTATTAATAGAAATTTAATATAGTATACAAAAACATAACTACCTACGAGTAAGAGATAAAGTAAGAATATTGTTGTGACTCTTTCTGAAGCAAGCCAACAGGATCTACCGCTGTAAATTGTAATATTACTCTTAAATCTTTTTACCCACAATTTACAAGTATTCATACTTCAAGTTAACATGATAAGTATGCCAATATTTATAATTCATTTGATTAGGGAGCGCACCGAACAAAAAACAATTTAGCTGATGTAATATCCGAAGCAATTTTTAATAATTACGTTATATGCCCAAAATGTTTGAAACAACGCTGTCTATCAGAGCGTGCTATTAAGGGTATGGAGAGGCCGGTAAAGCCACGAGAGCAAATAAACTTTCCCGAACGCACCGTAATAGAAGTTCATTGGATTAAGCGAGGCCTGCGTAAGCCTCAATAACAATAATAAGCAAAAATGCACGTGGAGCTTTAGCATTAAATAACTCAGTCAATAACGTCTAATTTAGGGACTAAATACACCCGAGCACATTCCGGACCTCACTGTCGGGGTTGTGCGGTTCCGAATTACGATGCCCAGAGTTTATGTTATTCTCATTAAGCTAAACGCTATTTGAGTTTATTGCGTTCTTTTTAAATGGTGTTTATATTTTACTTTATTAGATTTTATGCGGAACGTTCCATGCAGGCTCAAAGTTTATAAATAGCTGCCGGTTCAGACACTAATGGTTATATTGTATTTTACATTATTACATTTTTAAAGGCATAGCGATGGCGTAAAGAAGAAAATGTAACGCAACATATATTTTTTTATTAATGTACTGAATTTGCAAAAGTAACATTCTTTCATCAGACTTATCATTAATTTTAGCAAACAACCGTTATTATAAAGTACAAATAGTTATAATCAGAACGCACGCTCTAAAATCTTTAAGTCAAATCATCATCGTACAAATATCGAATCCAACAAACGAATGAACCGTGCGTGTTCATCGATTTAAATACCCAGTCTTGTAGCTCAGGTGTATCTGTACATTTCGGAGTCATTTGTCACGACGCGCCTTGCAATAACGCAGCACGTTCCATTTGCACATAGCGCAATTTATTTTGCATTCACATACATTTTCTCGACGCTTTGCTGTATCCTTTCGTTTTAAAAGATTTCTTTTAGCACGTTCTTAGTAAGGATGTAAGCGCGAACTTTTATCTTAGAGGAAATTATCAGTTATTTTTAGAGATTGTTGCTGTCAATGTTAATAGATTAGATAATGCAGATGATATCCTATACAATTTATGTTTAATAAACGTATTAGTAAAGTAATGAGAGTAAACATACAAATAATAAAAAACGGTAAATTTAATCATCCAGTTAATTTATTTTCTTCCTGAGCACCTCTGTAATAGAATAATATCGTTGAATATGTATTTTACAAGATAATGTGAACCTTGCGTAATTTCTACAACATATAAAATATTCAAAACTTTATAAGCATAGTTCCACTTAATATTATAATCTGCACATTAGTAGACATCGCTCGAGGCCGCGTCGCAACTTTATATCTTTTGTTTCCGTTTTGTAAAAATTTCGCCCCATAACATTATGTTGATGGCGGCAATAACGCTTGAAATATTTACGAATATCCTAACAAACGAGGCGGGTTTGATAAATAGACGATACTCGGGTTGGATTGACCGTGGCGGAATAAAGATAACATGTACCACAATACACGATCACGGCATTTTTCTTTTAAAACGATTCTCCGTTGTTTATTACGTGTAACGCAGACGATTTGTTTTCGATTTTGTTTTTTCTTTGGTTAGTATTTCAATATAACAAGGAGATAAATGTTCTTGGTACGATAGTGTTTCTGTTGTATGTAATGGAAACAAGTGAATTTTATTTTTATTGCATTTAATAAACAGGCTTCCGCAACATCAGTTAGTTAAATTAATGTTTGTCATTGCAGATTAAATCCTTGATAATTTCTATAAATTTATTTTTATTACCGTGCTATAAGCCGACCCTTGTATAACAAAATTATAATTACCATCGAAATAACTTGATATAATAATTTTAAGTAGTATCCGCACAAAATATTCAACTATTATAAGAAATACAGACTCCTTTGTTGATGCAGAATCTTTTATGAGATCTGCCATTAAAAGTTAAACATACTTCAGAACTAAGTAGCTTGCTGGACGGAAGACGTGGAGCTAGTAGACGTACATCTTTGTTCAAGTCCCGGTATAACATTGCTTTTATTTTTATTTTACATAAGAAATGAACCGAGAAAGTTCATGCAGTTAATGGATTTCAGTTATGCTCCTTAAGAATAAAGTGGAGATACAATGAATAAAAAAATATGAAAGTTTGGGAATTTTAATAATTTTTAACCTTATGAAGATAAATCGCCACTAATGTTATAAATGCGAAAGTAACTCTGTCTGTCTGTCTTTTCACGCCTAAACAACTAATCTGATTGCATGAAATTTAGTCAAGAGATAATTTGAGATTCGAGAAATGACAGAACATATGTATATTTTATCTTTTGACAACGCAGGTGAAGACGCGGGCGAATAGCTTGTACATAAATAGTAAATAACTAGAATAATTATGTCATATTTATATATTTATTCACTGGCACACCTAAAAGTGTCTTTAAAATTAATATGTCCTTTATATAAGACAAATACAAATAATATTTACATATTTGCAACATAAAAAATTTACATTTAATGCAATTAAGAACTAAAAAAAGATCTTATTCCGTACTAGGCACTCTTCCCGGCTCCGCCCGGATATCAAGATTCCTGTTTTATCACACCGGAGCATTTAATCGGGATAAAAAGTATCCTATCACCATAACTGCTCATACCCTATCTGTACCAGATTTTATCAAAATCCATTGAGTAGTTTCAGCATGATTAACGAACAAACATACAAACAAACAAACTTTCACATTTATGTACTTATTAGAGTATAAAACACCAAAATGTAATTATATATTTAACTAGCAAACCCGGCGAACTCCGTTTCGCCACCAGATGGTTGTATGTGAAAAATGACTTTCCCGCTTTTCTGCAGAATTTTTTCCTGAATTTTCTTTGCCATAAACCTCACGGCGCCCGAGACCTTTCCAACGAATGCAAAACCGTGGAAATCGGTTCGTGCGTTCTGGAGTTATAGCGTCAGGAAGGAAAACCCGACTTATTTTTATATAGTAGATTTACTACATTATAAAACTTACAACACCGTAATAAAAATAAAAAATTGATACCTATTTCTACAAAATAAAACACTTCGTCAGCACATCTTGTTCATTAGCAACGGATTTGATGGAACAGTGTGAAAGACCCTCTCATCTCAGATTATATCAGAACCAAATCCCAGAGCGAAACAATACGAGGTACCCCACCTTGCTCCAACGATGCTCAGTTTACTATTCATCGCTAAAACACATACGGACTTGAAGCATGCCAATTGATACCTATTTAGTAATTTTATTTTTATTAAATAATAATGCGTGGTTTGTAAATATTCTTTTGTTATGATAAGTACGAAAAACTAGATAGTTCTAAGAGAAAAACTGTCTGAAAAAGAACATAGAGTGAAAAGATTGTAAGATAGTAATCCTATAAAAAAACAATAAATCTTTAAATAGAAATAATAACTTGTTATTATTGATGGAGCTATTGCTAGTATTCGGGTTCTCACATAAGTTTTTTTTTTATTCCAAGCTAATAATCTCGGTGTTCACAAAATATGTTAAAAGTCTATAAACGATTTTTAACGAAACAAAGCTATTTTGTGTTTGCATATATCTACTTCATGTTAATATTATTTGTTATTATCATATTTTTTTCTCTACCTTTTCAAACTCATACTCCAACAGCTGCAAAAGTAGATCACAGGGAAATGAATTGACAAAAACAATAGTCGTATCTTCATACATCTTGCTTAGCATCTATATATAATTCGATTGTCTATCTGCAAAGCTGTGTGTATCAGCTCTGGTCAGTAACAATTGCCGCTGGACGAGTCAATATAGTGGCCCCTAATTAGGATGAGTTGCCCGTTAACAACAACCCAATTAGGACGCGAATTTTCAAATAGTTACGCTAATAAAACCGCTACCCTTTTTGATTTAACACCCTTGATTTTACTTGCTACGTATTCAATTTCAAACTTTCTAATTGTGTGCTAGCTTTAAGTTAGTACCTATACCAAAAAGCATGTATGTATGTAGCTGCGCCCCGCGGTTTCACCCGCGTAAGTCCGTATCCCGTAGGAATATCGGGATAAAAAGTTGCCTATATGTTATTCCAGTTGTCCAGCTATCTACGTGCCAAACTTCATTGCAATCGGTTTAGTAGTTTTTGCGTGAAAGAGCAACAAACGCACACACATCCTTACAAACATTCGCATTTATAATATTATATAGGAGGATAGTAGGACTAGTAGGATTTATATTTTAAATTGAGGAAAAAATACAAAATGAATATTTATCCCATTTCTACAACGATATTTGGTATACTATTCGAACATGCCAAGAAAACTTAAAATTACATTGCTATCAAAAAAAGAACAAAAAATTCATTTAAGGAATTAATTAAATTACCTTAAATTCCGCGCCTCTATTAATCAATTTCACAACTTTGATTTTGTAGAAGTTCCTCATAATCTTAAGTATAGACCAAATCGATACTCATCAAGACTAATTCATGCGGAGTCGCGACGTCGATCCATTTCGATACAATTTCCCTCAGGACGATCCCAACAAGACATCTAATTACAAATTCAATGCGGCCAATAAATATTCCAATAGCTATTTTACATAATCAAGACCACAACATCGAAGGAACTTATGAAACGCGGGCTGACTATCCAATATGTCAGGACCAAAACAAATTGAGTCTGATAAAGAAAACATCAAAGCCGCAAACACAATTACAATTTTGCTTATGATAGTTATAGAAAACCCTTATTAGAAGTCCGGGATGAAGCAATTTCGCGGACAAAAGGATGCCCTTCAGTGGGGCTGACGGCAATTCAAAAGTTTACAGATGACAGGGCTCGCCGTGTCCGAATTTATTGAATTTTCCCCGAGTATGAAGAATGACCAGCGCCATTGTTCTGTCATACATAAGGGTGTATCGTAGTAACCGGTAAGACGCTAATTAACTTGGACGGACGCATGTTAAATGTATGAATAGGGTGGATTTATTCAGTTAGTATTTATTATTGTGGATGAACATGAACTGGGTTGTATGTAACACAGCAAAATGTTAATTGGCTACTTGTTTCGAGTTAAATTCGGGTCCAAGTAAGTGACTCCTGGCCAATACTTTATTTTAATCTGATTACGTGATTGCATCGCGGCAGTTGTAGTGATTTTGAGAATATTGATTTATTATATTTATTTTATTATTTTATACTCAGAACTAATAGTAGGAACATTACTTCAAATATTGTTTTTATTTACCCAAGTAAAATAATGTGAATTAAGTTACTACTCTTATAAATAATTATATTCGAAAAAATATTACAACAATTAATTGAAAATACACGGACATGGAAAACAATAATCCGAAACCCACCAGTTTGTATGAATTAAATTGATCGAATATCTCCGTTAAAATGTTTAACTGCATGTTATTTTGCAATACAAAAATAACTGAAATGTCCCACACTCATAATTCTCCAATGAATTCCTCGCTTGATACTGGCTCTCCAACAATTAATTATATTGCTTCTTTGACAACATTCCCGGGATAGTTTATTGACTTCGTGTTGTGGTCATGGTTACTTACAAATACAATACTTATTGTATCTTTGGGATTATACATTGTAAATTCGTTTTAGCTTACGATAATTAGATGGATGTTATTTAGCGAATCAATCAGACATTATTGGATAAATTTAACATAATCGCCATCTTCTAATAGGTAGGGTTTTATATCAATAATGCAAAAAATATATGATAAAAGCAAGTAATTATTATTTCAGATAACTCGGATCCATCTAAGAGGACGGCTGTTGTATTGTCACAAAATAAAGTATTTTAAATTGTACTTACATTTATTGTGGAATTGTGTAATGCTTAATTATGTTGATAATTCACGTTCACAGCGAAAATCGAGACTTCAATTCCAATTCCATTGAATATTAAAACCATACTGTTGAACCTAATACAATGATATTAATTTCCAAATTGAATTGTGCGAGCCTAAGATCCATTTGTATCGTATTGAAATATGAATTGAATTTTATATTTTAATCCAGTATTACAAGGGTATTGTGGAAAGTTCGTCTACCTTCCCGGGGCGGTGTCTACTGCTATTTATTATAGTAATGCTGGCAATCTGTCGTTTTACCAACGCAATAATTCAAGACAGCGATAGCATGTTATAGCGATTTCATTTACATGCTTATTTTTGTTAAGCTACCGAGCCTTGATAGAAGCTGTTCTACAATATAATCATAGACTTTCCGTTAATTCATACAATAGCTATACGGCAAATGATCAAAACGAAGTTTTGGTTAAATAAAGGTAACAATAGATTTTTTTGTCAATGTTTGCTTAACAAATTTGAACCCAATAAAAAAGTGGTACCTAATATTATTCATTTTATATCTATGATATTAAAGTTTAGACAACCAAAAGCAAACAAACTCCTTGTTTATTTCGTTGCATTATCACCTTTTTCAGACTTATTTGGCAACAAATTAAGTAATCATGCAATAAAAATTTGTCTTCTCTTCATACCTTTAAATTAATTTTATTAAGACTACTAGACTACTCGAGATGTAAAAAAAGCGTATAATGGCTCTCACAATCTACTATAACGATCAATTCGTTCTATTTGCAAGGAGGCTTTTGATAAAATTTAGTCAACTTCATATTGCCTAAGAAATACGAGCTTACGAGCTTTTTTTATGTAAACAAAAACAATGAATGTACTGTAAAAAGAAGGAACCATGTGACTAGGTACAATTTTATATGAGCGTTAGGAATTAAAGTACACGTTTTATCCATATAAAGGGGATACTGAATGACTTTATTAAAGTTTAAAGGTCTGGGTCATAATTCATGAGGTAGGATGGCCTCGCTTGATTGCCCACACGAAATAGTTGCAATAAATTGGGACAACTTTATTGGCTATTAAAATAAGTAATGAAACTGTTTCTCGTTTCGTGCACTTTTGTGGTATCAGCTGGTTTAGTGATGATATATTTTAAGCGATCTTTTGTTCGAATGTATGAGCTTCCATTTAATAATTAATTGGAGTTGCTATAGCTGTATGATAAGTGCTGTCCATGACGTATTCATTGAAAGAGAAAAGTCCTACTATGTAATATGTTAAAGAGAAACTTATTAGAATGTATGGATGTTTGTTACACTTTCCCGTAAAAACTCATTTTGGGATCTGTATGGAATTTGGTACAGAGATAGTTTTTAATCTGAATTAACACAAAGGCTGACGGGTATATTTGAGACGGGTACCAGGCCAGAATATTACGGATCACATTTTTTCAACCTATCGCAATCTCGTGAAGTCCAAGGAAATCCAACCGTTTTTTCAATTTTACAGCGACATCCATTCTATATTTTAGTAAGGACTTAGTTAACAGGTATATAATTAATAATATGGTACCAAATCATATAAACATCATAAAGCATCGTAAAGAACATATGTATTTACCTACTAAAATAAATGCTACCTAAACATAGCTTTCAAGATAAAACAACATAGCATCTATTGAATTACTTATATAATACTTCTTATATCCAATACACAATAGATATAAAAACCAGACAATAAGAATAGTACGTTCAAGTTTCAAAGTGGAAATACAAAGATTTGTATCACAATCTAATTTGCAGCTTTATTTACTGCAAAAGTATTCTACTCCTTTGTAATGCCTTGAATAGTCCTCATTTTCTACAGTGTCTGTTTTAATTAGTATAAGGAGCATACTTATCGTTCGTACAAGCAGCTTACTGCGAACTATATATAAGTGGCTGTTAGAGGATACAACTAAGTTTATTTAATGTTTTATGAAATCGGTCTGTATAAAATTAGTAGGATGCGATTCGCAAGGTCACGCAAGTCTTAAATTAATTGAAATGTTAGTGATAGTCTATTTTACGTGAAAAATCCAGCTGAAAAATACTTGGAAAATAAATTGTTCCACGTAAAAGTCAAGAAACTGTTTGCTTTGCGGATTTCAACGAAATAGCTGCTTAAGATAGCCCGCCTGTTGTGCTCTTCATCTTCATATGTCTTTTGTTTTTGTTTTGTAGACAATATGTTTATTATAATATATTTTAATTTGAAGTGATTTTATGATAATTGCAATTAAAAACCGCGAATAATTTTTGGACAGTAAACGAATATATGGGAAGCGTTAGCCATTTGTCATTTTTAGGTCTGTTGATCAGACAATTGTCAAATCCACACGTTTCAAACGCAACCAATAAAAACGAGCAAAGTATACGTCAACAGCATTCAAGAGAGGCTTTTAAAAATGTGAATAGTTTAAAGCGCACGTGAATAGAAATATAAAACTCGTATTCAAAACTAGCAACAAAACCCGCCAACAATGGGTGTATAATTGAAGTCCAATTTAAAGAGAATACCGTGCTTAATCTCTGGCTCAATTAAATCAGCTATTCAGTGCAATCCGTTGACTTCCTGGCACGCATTCAAACTCGAGATTTCCATCAAATTAAGCACCACCTTTGCGCAACTATTTATAAAGATTCCGTGGGGTGAACGCTATTCAAGATGTGAAATTTGACGTGTGAGACCTTGTTCGGTTCGAATAAAACGCTCTATCTCGCCATTGTACGCCAAGGGAACATATCTACCTCATAACCTTCTCGTTATTATTCTTGAAGACATCCTATTTCCTTGTCTGGGATTTATATGGAGTTGATAAAATTGCGAGTTTAGGCAATACATTTGGTAATGTTACAAGTTATGATTACTTTCTTGTTTGTATGAGACATTATTAGATGTGTAACCAGTATTACGAATTTTTAAGTGCTCTCAAAACTTTTTTGTTTTTTTATATCAAAACTGTTTAAAAA
>NC_052120.1:6945186-6956795 GCF_012273895.1 Zerene cesonia | reverse complement strand
ATAGATATTGTTTATTGGTTTTGTTAACTGTATGTGTATTGTACATTAAAGTGTAAATAAATAAATAAATAAATAAATTATTTAAGTGATTTTACTATAAATTATTTATCAAATGCCCATTCAGTAAATTTGATATTATAATATAATCATAATTCTAAGGAGCAGTTACAATAGTAAAATGACCAAGCTTCATTTTTTAAAATAATGTGACGTAATTACTCTATATTAATACATCTTTATTGTAAAAATACATCCTATGATGTGTGAATGAATTATTCACATAAAGTACTCATATACGCCCAGTCTTACGTATCCAGTTTTAAGAGACATCTCTCCGCGAATTGAGTTTGCCATTTCCCTGCAAAATCTGTTACGTCAAGAGGGGCAAGGAGGGTCAGGATAAAATGGATTTTTTAAAGTACAATCAAGAACGTACGGGCTCACATTTATAAAGATTCGAAACGCATTCCGCGAATGAGCACAATTTGAAGACGAATGCTTTTCTGAATTTGCAATTTCAATGAACATTTGTGTGCCGATTTGATCTTAATATCGAAATATTTGCTCGAATCGACTTATTTATGTTTATCCAGATTTCAATTCTGTTTGACAATGAGATATGTGTACTGCGCACATGCTGTAATATTGTTTTGAGAGAGTTAGAACTTTGTGCCTTTTAGTTACAGATTCTTATATTGTAAACTGACGAAAGATTTGTGATCCGTAACGCTCACAACGTAAGGCATTACTTTTATTACAAGTAAAAAAAAAATAAGTATGCTCTACAATTTTCAACGCAGTATCTTGTATTTTATCCAATGAATTATGCTTTATTGAATTCCTCATAATGTATCTAAAATTCTAATTCATAGAGATCACAAAAGTGTCAACACAACACCCAACATTTGGAAATTTGCTATATTCATGATATAATTTTCTATAAGTTTCATGAATCATAATTTTCCAGCCAACAATCACACAAAGGGAATTTGGAAGTTATAATGCCGGTATACATTAGCATTGAGTGGATGACATACTCTCATCGGATTAATGTCCATATTAGTCATGCATCAAAGGGCTCGAAGTATTGTGGAGTGATGCCCTCTTGTGATTTAGCGAACAATGCTAGCAAATTATAAGCAATCGCAACGTCTAAGAGCTTCTTGACCTATTTCTGTCAGAATTAAATTATAACCCTATGATGATATGCGATATTGATCCTTATGGTATCGTAGGATTATGTCCTATTGTTCTATCGGTTTGCTTTAATATCTTATAGAACATTTTAACATGTGCTTGTGGAGATGGTCGTGAAAAAATATGTCGAAGTCATGTCGTACTAGTAACTTTGTATTTCAATTTTGAATTTGCAAATATTTCTTGAAAATGAAGGACACGATGTTTTCGCAGGATGTCCTTTAATTTATTTTTATTCACAAAAATAAATTTAACAATAAAACATATTTCGCGGTATAATTAGACACTAATATAACATTCATTAAACACCATTATATTAGCGAGCAAACAATGGCTACACACAATACTTGCATTTGCATTATTGTTTTAATAATTGATACTAAAGTTCACTTACTCGATTGACACTCCATTACTTATTCTTTCTTTTCTTTATATTTACTTCCTTTTAATTAAAAATCAAACATACCATTATGTATAGAAATGCTTATAAACTCCATTTCCGCATAAAGAAAATCACAAGTAAAGCGAATCGCCCATCGAAAAGATGTCAGCTAAAGAACCGCCTGTAAGGCAAGAAGTTATCTTTGAATTAGATTTCATAAGTTCCCTCGGCAGGAAAATATGTCTATATCCATTTATTGGGAAGTCAAAACCCATGATCATGGGATACTTCGTTTTCTATATACTCGCAGCGACCACCGCGCTGCAACTTTTTCTTACACTTGTTTTAGCCAGCGCTTCTGATCTGCTGGAAATTATTAATATAGCTCCCAATTTAGGAGTGTGTATCATGACCGTTATTAAATATACGAAATTGGAAACACACAAAGACGTATACAATGAAATTTTCTTTCATTTTCGCGATGGAATGTGGGATATCGTATCTCCCAATTCCAAAATTCAAAAAAGCATTATAACAAAATATAGAAAAATAGCAATGATTATAAATCGATTTCTTCTCTACTATTCCATTCCCTTAACTGTTGTAGTCGATTCTTTCCCTTATATCTTCATGAAATACGAAGAAAAATTTCATGATCTAAGAGAATATCTTTACCCTTTCGAAGGATGGTATCCTTTCAATAAAATCGAATATTATGGTATAGTTTACGTTTGGGAGAGTTGCATGACAGCTGTAGTTGTGATCGTTTATTTATTTGCAAACATGATACACGCAAGCTATATAGTATTCACGTGTATGGAGCTGCGCATTCTTGGTTGTTGTCTTGAAGACTTGATAAGTCCAAGCGACGTGGAAAATATCAAAAAAGGATTTAATGTTAATGCAATCCAATTTGGAATAGAAAAAAAGTTCAAAATAATCATCGCGAGATACGAGTATTTGGCCAAGTGAGTTAACTTTTACGTATTATATATACTCTAATGTTAGTTAAATTTTATATTATTTAATATCTACTTTAACTAATATTTAACTTCAGAGCAGCATTTAGGATAAATAAAATAAAATAATTTTACAATGTTAAAGTCAAGCATGTAACGTGAAACTTTCAGGAAATGTGCCGCACTTGACTCTGTTTTGGGAGGTGCTATGCTTCTCAACTATTCCCTCGGAGCTATATTCATTTGTCTAACAGCTTTCACGTGCACGGTAAAGAGTTTCTACTTGCTCTAAATTGAAAGTGATGTTCAACATTAAAGCGTCGCAATGAAAAATATCTATAATGTTAGAATTGTCTTATATAACACATATTTTCAGGTCGTGGATAACTCGTACAAACGCGTTCGTTATTTCTTCATGTGCATGTCTTTGCTTGTGGAGATATTCAATCAATGTTTGATTGGACAAATTTTAAGTGATCATGTACGTTGACTTGCTTTTTATTTGTTACTAGCATACCCGGCCACGCGTTGCTGTGTCTGAGTGATAATTTTAAAATATTAGGATTATTAATTTTTGGGATAATTAATCGAAATAACAACTTCTATATCTTAAGTTGGACCAAATTACACATTAAATGCCAAATTTCATCAAAATCGCTTGAGTTGGTGAAGAGTTCATTGGAAACATACATCGTGACACAGATTTTTATATATTTGTTATATAAAATTTCACCTGTAGTTTTATATATTAATGATCACCTAATTGCTAGATAGAAAAGTCAGTCACAGTTTAATAGAATAATATTTCAGAGTGAAAATCTCACAAATTCCATTTATTCATCGAATTGGATATACGCCAGTCCTGAGACGAAGAAGATTATTCTGATGTTAATATTGCGGACCCAAAAGCCTTTCGAATTCACCGGTAACGGATATGTTACAATGAATATGAATACATTTAGCAGAGTACGTATAGGAACATATTTATACTATAATTATTGTTAGGATCTTTACAATCACTATGCAAATAGGTGTATTTAGTCGGTAGGAATCCGACATAACCCACGGCTCCTTTCCCGGGGGTATGTAAGATTTTCCCACTAAAAAAAAAAGTTTCATGATTACTGGATCCATGAGTGCCTCTCTTGCAGAGGTATCTTGCAAAGCTATTCCTTACTATAACAAAATGATATAATAAAATCTTCTTATTTGTATTATATTCAATTTAACGTTTTGTATTATAATAACTAGTGATCCACACCGGCTGTGCTCGTGGTAGATATATTATAAACAGCAGGTATAGCAGCACTCAGAAATTGTGTACATATGCAACGGTGAAAGAATATTCGAAATCGGCCTAGTAGTTCCTAAGATTAGCGTGTTCAAACTAACAAAGAAAGATTTAGCAAGATTTAGGTAATTTTATGAAAAGCAATAATATAAATCTGTGTGTTTTATATTTTTATTCAAGAACTAAACCAAAACCTCAATCACAGTAGGTAAATATTATTTTTTTTTTATCAGGAAATCTGTAATGTGGTTGTTATTTTTCTTTTCAGATTTGCAGCAACTCTTACCAATTCTTCAACCTCTTACGCACAATGTTTTGAATAATATAGAAGACTTTACATTAATACATATTTAATATTGTATTGCATTTTAAGTTTTATAAGTGAAAGAAAGCTTCGATTTCTAAATGTATAATATAGTATTTGTGTAAAATCAAACACCAGAAAATAATTCAATATAATTTTAAAATTCGAGTTCTTTAAAAAGCATTCATTCTCAACAACTATAAACTAATAAAAACTATAATAAAGGACAAAATCTACCTATATTATCGAATTATTTCTTCCTTCCTCCCATTACCTGAAAACCAGTTTCATTCGTACAACTAGGCCATGAATTAAACGTTTGATCATCATTTACTCACTAGCAAACTACTAAAACCGCCGCCTTGGTACAGTAGTTAACGCATGCGCGTAGAACCGAGGGGTCCTGGGTTCAATTCCCGGTGGGGACGCACAAAAAAAATTGTCTCGGTCTGGCAGGACATAGAAGGCTGATCACCTACTTGTCCGTAAAGAAAATCGATCAGTGAAACAGATGTACATCATCTGCCCCATACCCCACTAGGGGACACGGGACTTCACGAAACTACTAAAACAATTCAACAAATTTAATTACTCGTACCTATAAATTAAACATTAAAAGGGTTAATTTTTTTAATTAAAGGGTTAAGTTTTTACATTAATGTTTTATCATTGAAATTTAACTTTAAAATAAAAAAAAACGATACGTTTAATAAGCTTGTTATAAAGTCAATATTATAGGATCCCAAGATTCTACGCAAAAATATAAAATAAGATTTCCAATATGAATATTGGGGAATGGTTGGAAATTACGAGGTGCATACGACGGCAGAAATGAGGGAGCTCTCAAAATGACTATATTGAAGTAATTCGCTCCGAACCGATGCTATAAAGTCAAGATGGTTACGTCCATATTACCATGTGTCGTATTGAGGGAATATTGTCTTCTATTAATTTAAAACAAAATATGAAATACGTTTCGTTTAAATATTATACTGTTAGAAATCAGAAGGGGGCTGAGCTGAATACTAGTTTGATCGTAATAATAACTAATGCCTAATGAATGTACTCAGTTGATAACAAATTTCAGCCAGTCACAAAGACGATTAAAAAAGTGAAGGTAGTTGGGCCGAACATTCAATAAACAACGTTCGAACACCAAGCCGCAATCAAAGCAATCCATACAAATGCGCCCCGTTTCAAAGCAAGGCGATTTTTATAGGCAAATCCTATAAAATCGCCTCCGCTACGTCTAAACTAGTTTTGACAGGATAAAGTGACAGCTACATGACAATAACTCATTTATTAAAAAATATTAATCCAGAATGCATCTAACAATATTATTATCAAATATAAATACTTTCATACAATTTAGTATGATAACTCTAAATCTTATTCATCAATATTATTTTCTTTATAACCGAGGCCTACCAATAAACATATATATCATGTCAGTCAGTCTCATTCGATAATGAATCAAATGAGGCTCAAAAATAAATACATAACTGCAGTTAAGATTGGCTGGTATTAAATATAAAAAATGAGTACAAACCAAGATTTTTTCAGTAATATTCCATGGCAATAATGGTCTAATGGTATCTATGTGATACTATCGGCTGCATCTGAATCTCTCCTTAAGAATCTTCCTTGGGCCGTAAGAAACAGTTAGAAAAAAAATTGCCAAATTAGTAGAGCCGTTAGCAATACATTTGGCGATTCGTTTTTATTTATATAGAATATAGATAGAGAGTATGATATCCCAGTATAAATCAATGGATTGTTATCATATTAATCGATTTTACATTATCCTCTGCAAAATTTCACTTTATATTGTTTGTTTCAAAAGAACTTGTTATAATAATAACATTTATTTATAAATTACTAGCTGCACCCGGCAAACGCTGTTCTGCCTTACTCTTATCGTTTAGTGGTATGAAAAATAGATGTTAGCCGATTCTCAGACCTACCCAATATGCTTACCAAATTTCAGAGGAATCGGTCAAGCCGTTTCGGAGGAGTATAGAGACTAACATTGTGACACGAGAATTTTATATATAAGATTTATGGCAAATAACCAGTCCTTTGAGATGCGTATACACGCCAAATGATAATATATATATATATATATAATAACATAGATATATAGACTGATAATATAGATAATTATAAAAATAAAATTTCACCTTTCGATAAAGTAATAAAAAAAACATATTTATAATGGCAATAATAAACTTTATGAATGTTAAAATCACGAAGAAAATTTCATGTTATTATTAAATGAAATATTATTATTATCAGTGCTTCCATCACGACATATGCCAATAGTTAAATAATTATTTTATGATCTCATTTCTTTATAAATTGATTGTAAAGGTATGAAATTTTCAAACCATCGGCCAATTCAGGCCTTATAAGATGGGGACGCGATATAAATTCATTTTTATCTTTTTAGTTATAGTACCCATAGGAATTTTAGCAGAAAACACTGAACCCGGTAAGTGGTATTCGGCTATAGATATATAAAATGGTATACATACGCGCGTGAGTAGTTTATACGAATAAAGTATTAGAAAAAGAATCCTTTGTGTTGAAGCACAACTTCTACTTCCTAGTACAAACTCTTTAGTTTTCTATTTCACAATTAAATTCATCGCTTTCAAAATGTTATTGTTTGATTTACTTGATAATTGAGTTTGTTTGATTGTTGATAATAGAAATTTTATTGTTTCAGGACAAGCCCCCGGTGCTACAGCCAGTGCCGTTGCTATCGGTAATTTTTTATTAACATGTTGATATAATATTTTAATGATTATTCAATTATAGCATATGTGATTATTGATTTGCAATTTCAGATTGGTCAATATCATTTATAGTGAAATTAACTTTGAAAATCCAATTATTTATATATTAATATAAAATGATGTAATGGTTCATATCGTATACACAAGTAAATGACTGTATATCTGGGATTAAATTCATAAACAGTTGCTGACTATGAAAAATCCATTCAGTATTAGAATTCAAACTATTTTTATTACCTCTATTTTATGCATAATGCGTAGACTTCTGCTCTCACTTGTCTAAAGTCTATTTCTGGAGTTGCCCATATCATCACAATATTGTAAATTACGAATTTAACTTCTAATTTTAAAGTTAGGTAATTGAGATAACTTCATAAATAAAGATTCTTTTATTCACAGCAACTACAACTGTCGAAATTGCTCCAGTACCAAGTGGTTAGTATGGATTTATTGTATGTGTAATGCATTTCTTATATTATAAAATTCATACTATCGCAGTGTTCATTGATAAGGGGTGTGGTGTCAAACTCTTATTAAAAACCATGTTCGTTTTATCACAATCATGAACGAAAAAATGTTAATAAAATGCTTTTTGTACTACTTACATAATTTATTAAGAAATTAAAAAATAAAGTTATTACATAGATCATCATGCTTCAATTACATACCATAACTTAGAAATCTAGGATGGTATAAATGAAAATAAAAGAAATCTGTACATCACGACCGCCTCCTTGGTGCAGTCATGCAGTTGTCACCGCGTGAACGTAGAACCGACGGGTCCTACGTTCAATCCCCGGTGGGGACTCACGAAAAAAGTCTCGTTCTAGCAGGACCGAGAAGACTCATCACCTACTTGTCCATAAAGATCTAGTCAAAATGATATATATGATCTGCCCCATACCTCACTATGGGGCACAGGATTTCACTGTTTTATGCATCTTGAAACTTAATAATGTTTTCTAATTTAATAATCTTTCAGCAAACAGTGCTGAGAAACCATTGAACGGTACAGAAAAACGTAAGTAACATCTAAGTATTCATGTATAAAAATAAAAATAACACATTATAAATAGTATAGCAATATTATAGTCACCTAAAACATAATCTGAATGTCTATCTAATAGTGTATTTGCATCAGTAAATACCGAAACAGCTGTTTTATTTAACTGTCCTGTTCATGGTAGGTAATTACACAGGCGAATAATAATTTTTTTGAAGCAGTGTTGTTTAGAGAGAAATGCCAGCTGAGAGTATAACGGAGAATAACGTTTATATAATAATTTTCCCCTGCAGACAGTAACTGTATCTATATGTCTGTCTTTCAAATCTGTAAATCCGGAATTGAAGATTTGCTTCACATTAAATAAATAAAAAACTTATAAAATAACTAATCAATATTATAATTGTTTCTGTTATTACAGCTAAAGGCAACGAAGGCGCGAATAATGATGGTGAGCGTAATTTGTTAATGTTATTTTATTTAATAAGTATAATATTATCTATGTTTGAACATAACATTTGTTTCTTTCTTTATTTTAGACGACTATGACGACTCCCCGGAAGCACCTTCGGCTGGTAATATTTTTCCACGGAATGAAAAACTTTTACGAAACCTATATGTATAAATACGTGCTGCGTCGATTCAGAATAATATAACTTCGATCAACTTTTGTATCATGGTATTTCAATGAAATTTGCATTGTTCGGTTAGCAGATTAACTCGTAAGTAACAAAAGTCAAAAATCCTAGAGATAGGTACTTCAATTTCTAACAAACAATGTATGTTTGGAGAACCTCAAAAAACGAATCTTTCGGGATCCAGAAAAACCTCCAACAAATTGAAAAAGGATGAATGAAGGATATGAAATATTTTGCAAATTCGTAGGTATCGTGATTTGAATATTTTATTATCTCTTCCAGGTGCACAGGCAAGTGCTGTCGCGTCTGGTAAGTAAACTCATATAAATTAAATTTATGACGACAATCAAAGTAAATGCTTAGCAAAAGAAAAGTTCCAATGAATAAAAATATAGACAAACCTTTTTGGAAACAAGCAAATAATTCCATAAAATAATTTCAGCTCAATCAGGTGGACAATCATCAGCAAATGCAGTAGCGCAAGGTGATTATTTTAAATAATATTTAAAATAATTGTATTTTATTTTTTTAATATATAAACACTTGGCTTACAGCATCTGCATTGACAACAAGAAAGAAAAAAAGAAAGCAAAAAAAAGCTGACAATGAAGAGGGGTCACCAAATGCTAATGGTGCTAGTAAACCCAATAATTCAGAAAGTCCACAAAATAACACCAGTTCTTCCAAGCCTATCCAAAAAGACAATTCAACTGACTCCTCCACCGATTCAAAAGCAAATCCTGAGAGTAATTCTCATGATGAAACAAAACCAGTTAAAAGTAATGAAGCCGGTGAAAGTAATAATTCTGAACAACCAGATAAAAAGGCTGTCAAAAAATCTGAATCTAAAGAAAGTAAAGACTCCAGCGAGTCTGGCAATTCAAAAAAGGAAACAAAATCTAATAAATTGAAATCTGACAGTGATTCAAATGAAAATGACAACTCCAAAGCATCGAACAAACCTCAAAAAAACCCTAAACATGAGGAAGAAAATCAACATAGGAGTCGAGATAATGAGGAAAACTCTTCAGATGATTCCAGTCTTTCAATTGAAGGAAATAAAAAGCATTCAGATAACGGAAAACATAGTAAAAATAAAAAGAAAAAATATACGAACGATGAGAAAAATAAACATAAGAAGCATCATTCTGTAGAAAGTTCGTCTAGTGAAGAAGGGGAAAGTTCTAGATATAAAAATCGAAAAAACCACAGGCCACAAGAAAGCAAAAATGAAAATAGTAATTCTGATGAAAGTTCAGAATCTTACGAAGGGAGTAGAAATAGGGAAAATGAATCAGATGATGAGAGTGATTCTAGCGAAGAAAGATATTCCAGAAATAGAAAAAGGAAACATAAGCATAAAAAACCAAAAGATGAAAGTGACTCTAATGAAGAGGAATCTGATGGGACTAGTAAACATAAGCAAAAAGAGAAAAGTGAAACCTCAGATGAAAAATTAGACAAACACAAAGGAAAAGACTCTGATAAATCTTTTAAGCAACCAAAAATTCATAAAAGGTACAGTAGATCAAGTAGATCTGTTTATTCAGAACCTTTAAAAGAAAGTGATGCAGACAGTGACGAGAATGATGTCGAAGAACCAAGTCCACAAGAAGAAAATAAAAGTTCGAAGAGTGGAGACAACGAGTCCAGCAATATAAATGATTCAGATGAAATTAACTCTTCCAGTGGGTCAGAACAACCTAACAGAGAACAAAAAGCAGATGAGGACAATAAATCAATAGATTCAAGTGATAGTGAGTCTGGCAATGCAGATTTCTTGAAAAATAAACGCAGTCGGTCCCGACCACCAAAAAACAAAAAAAAGTCAGATATTCCAAACCAAGAGCGTGCTTCTACCGGCTCTGGAATTGATTCGAAAGGATTAGACAAGACAAGTACAGAAGACAAATCAAGTAATTCTGAAATGTCAGATAGTAAAGAAATCTCCAAGCAAACTGGATCAAACGGAAAGTCAAATTCTAGCAAACCGTGCAATAATGAAGTACTTCAAGAAATTGAAGAGCTAATAGAGAATGAACGTAAAGAATGCAGTGAAAATAATCAATCAGAAAATAAAGATGAGGACAACAAAGAAGTCGAGAAAAGTGAATCTAATGAATCACAAATGCCAAAACAATCAGACAAAAGCAAACCAGACAAGCCCAATAACGATGAAAATAAAATTCCGGAGAACTCCAATACATCTAAACAGTCGGAAAATTCCGAAATTGAAGAAAATGATTCAGAAGACTCCAATTCAATGATTGACGAAATTGAAGAAATATTTGGGATTTCTCATCACAAACATAAAAAATCAAAAACGTCAAAAATGGACTCTAAATCAGCAGAAAAACACAATAAACATAAGCATCATGACGCAAAAGAACAGAATAAATCAAAACAACTTGAAAATTCAGGCGAATCGAAACAATCTGATGGACACGCTAAAAAACAAAGTCCCAAAAAACCCGGTCAAGAAAAAAATTCAGAAGACTCTATGAGTTCAGAAGAAACGGACATATCTAAAAAGCCAGAAAACAGTGGCAAACCCAAGCACCCCAGCGATCACAAACAACCTGATCACGATAAGAGTAGCAGACACAAAAAGTCAAACGAGGCGGGAAAGAAAGATTCTGGTTCTGATGAAGCAAGTGAAGGTAAAAAACCAAAAAATAACGAACGTCCTAGTAAAGAATATGACTCGGAAGAGGCAGAAAATTCACAAGATTCTGATAAGGCCAAACACAAAGGAAGGCATGATAAACATAAACAACCTGGTTCGCATAAAAAAGATGAAGACAAAAAAAAATCACAACAACCTGAAAATTCGGATGAATCCGAAGAATCAAAAGAATACGCTAAAAAGCACAAGCATAAAAAAGCAGGTCAGGAAAGTAATTCAAAAGAATCTATGAGTTCAGAAGAATCCGATAAAGCTAATCATCCACAAAAGGGTGGCAAGCCTAAACACCCCAGCGATCACAAACAACCAGATCATCATAAGAATGACAAACAGGAAAAGAAAGGCAAAGCG